>NC_044246.1:61692394-61995424 GCF_003957555.1 Calypte anna | reverse complement strand
TGCCTGTGAGGGGCCCCTGCACTTTCCATCTTATATGAAATTACTAATGCAACAAAGAGAAACTCTCGCAATCAAAGAATTAACTAAACTGAGGGAGGCTAATCAGTCTCAGTGGCAGCACTCGCTGTAGATATTGACACAAGTATCAAGAGGAGTTAAAACCACAACTTCTGGCTGAGTTCTGGGGCTCAGATACCAAATGCAGTAGTTTGTTTAAAACCTTTTTTACACCAAAATGAGGGATCATTTCTGGGATCGGGAAACTTCTCTTCAGGTCAGAGTGGAAAAGCCTCACATACCTTACTACTTTCTAAAAACATAAAAATCAGTATTCAGAGAGTGCCTCCAGCTAGCTAGTGCATGGTTTGGGAACAAGGGGAACTGGTGGGCCCAGGTGTAAGCCCTCATTCCACTGCAAACTGCTGAAAAATAGCTGCTAATTCTAGCCTATTTCTACAAAGACTGTCATATACAAGATCATTTTTTCAGATATAAAGCTTGTTATGTAGGTATCTAAAGTAAAGTAAAGCAGGAAGTTGTTTCAGCCAGGATAAATAATTCTGTGCTTCAGGGCCAATTTTTCCTGAGCTATTAATATAAAACCTAGCTTGTATTTCTAGTCTCTACAATACCTTAAAACAGCTTACTTCACTTGCTGTTTGTTCAGAGTAAGCTTAAACTAAATCTCTGCTAATAACTTCCAATCTTTTCTTACTCACAAATCAACTTTTCTGATGCCTTAAAAAAAAAGCACCCCTGTGTCTTTCGGCAACCACTTTTTCTCTCTTGTGATGATCTGCTGATAGTGAATCTTACCAATTTTAAAAAAAGAACTGGAGTTATTTTCACAAGCTGAAGGACAAATTACAGAATCACAGAAAGTTAAGGTTTGGAAGGGACCTCAAAAGATCAATCTAGTCCAAACTTCCTGCCAGAGCAGGGTCACCTACAGCAGGTCACACAGGATCGTGTCCAGGAGGGTTTTGAATGTCACCAGAGAAGGAGACTCCACAACCTCCCTTGCCAGCCTGTTCCAGTGCCCTGTCACCCTCACTGTGAACAGGTTTTTCCTTATATTTATGTGGAACCTCCTATGCTTGAGCTTGTTCCCCAATCTCCCATGTCCTATCATTGGACATAAGTGAGAAGAGCCTGGCTCCATCCTCCTGGCACTAGCCCTTTACATATTTATAAACATTGATGAGGTCAGCCCTTTTTCTCCTCTTCTCCAAGCCAAAGAGCCCCAGCTCCCTCAGACTTTTCTCATAAGGGAGATGTTCCACTCCCTTCATCATTTTGGTCACTCTGTTCTCGACTCTCTCAAGCAGTTCCCTGTCCTAGAACTGAGGGGCCCAGAACTGGACACAATATTCCAGATGTGGCCTCACCAGGGCAGAGCAGAGGGGGAGGAGAACCTCTCTCGACCTACTAACCACTCCCCTTCTGATGCACCCCAGGATGCCATTGGCCTTCTTGGCCATAAGGGCACATTGCTGGCTCACGCTCATCATTTCATACACCAGCACCCCCAGGTCCCTTTCCTCTGTGCTGCTCTCCAACAGCTCAGCCCCCAACCTATACTGGTACCCAGGGTTGTTCTTTCCCAGATGCAAGACTCTACACTTGCCCTTGCATAGAGTCTTGTGTTTAACTAAGTTAACCCAGGCTCATATTATCAGTGACAGTAGTTTCAGTTCACTGATGTTGAAGGAGTGTAAGCTCCCTTATTTCACTATATTGACACTAAATTTTACTGCTGCTCATGACCTGTAGGTCACTAGTTTCCCTTTTAAGTCAAGGATTGAGGTTCACACCTTTAGCACTGGCATCTACAGAGAACCTCACATTTAAATATTTATCCCTTAGTCACGGGTTTCTCCTTGATTACTATTATAATTTGCTAATTTTTTCAGAAGATTAGGATATGGATTCATGTGCTTGTCTCAGCTACATAAATTACACATTCTTTGAGAAAATTTTGTCATTTCAAGCAATCTTTGCAGCCTTCCTCTGCTGCATCGGCCATGCTACCTGCTGATCTTGCTGCATTAACTTTTCTCCAAGGTGAACTGTTTTTGTTACTTTTACAGTGTTTCTACTAGAGGCATATTTTTTCAAAGCTCCTTGAAGAATTGTTTATTTGTTTGTATCCTTTGATTGAAGCATATTTTATGCTTTGTCTTTTTTTTCTTCCCAATATTTTACTAGGCTGCTAGAATAACTTGAAAAAGTACAAAGGAAAAGATGCTTCTCATAACTAATAATAAATTGAGAAAAAAAAATTTTGTAAGGGGAAGTTAAAAAACTCATTATGATCAATCACACAAAAATATTAAATAGCAACAATTTCCATAAAATCCTCCCTCTTTTATGCTAATAGAGGACATTTTCACCTCGTAGATTTAGACATTACACAAAGTATTTAACTTTTTACTTTCATTTTTGTCCTTTAATATAACATTTCCTCCTTCCACTTCTGTTTCCCAGAGCGGTGAGCCTGCTGGAGTTTCCCCAAGAGCATGAGGAATGGTTGGACAGTTGGTGACTTAACCCCACATTGTACCTCTAGGTATCTTGACCTTGTTTTTGTCCAATGAGCATATCCTTCGGCTCAGACCAAAGCTTTGGTATATCTGAAGGCCCCAAACACATACTTTTCCTACTGCAAATTATCTTTTTCAATTAGTTGTTTGCCTGCTGTTAGCCAACGCAGTCCCTTACTAGTTATAAAACTACCCTTGAACACTCTGAGCTTCTCAATTTGCTTTCTCTGTAGCTACTCTCTCAGAGCTAATGTCACTATTCCTGTTAATCCACTGCCTTTGCATCTGTTTCCAATTAAAAATTAAGGAAACATTTATCTGCTTTAATCCCATTCACCATCTACTGCTCTTGCAAAGGGTCCCTCAGAGTTCGCTGCACCCTTGTGAACAGGCAGCTTCAAGCACTTGTGCATGCTGCTGATTCAGGCTAAATGATAAATTCACTGCTGGCTCTTGTACTTTGTTTGAAATGCCAAACATCAGCTCTGCCTAGCATGTATGCATTCCCAGATTGTGCAAGCCTTCTTCTTTCCCTTTTATCAAATTCTTCAAACACTGCCTATCTGCCAGGCAAAGCAGGGACACCCTGCTCCTTACATGGTTCACGTAAGTGTCCTGAGAGCCAGGGCAGTCAGAAGAGCTTCCTCCTACATCTTAGTGATAGTGTGGTCTCTCCACAAAGTGAAAGATGATGTTTCACCCACAAAACACACACAATTTTCCTTGTTTTCATCTTTTTGCACAACTTGTTTAACAGTGTATTGCTCAAGGGTCTAATTTTAACATGGAATAAAGCTCTTAGCAAATCATTATAATATACTTTAAAGATTAATTCCATCTACTCAAGTTAAACAGAAATACTCAAATCCACCAAGTACTCAGATCTAGCTCTACTCAGAAAGGAAGTTATTTTCAGACAGATATTCCCAGCTTTGCTTTCTTGTAGATAGTGAATTACAAGCTATTAAAACCTTCTCCATTTTGCCAGCTCCCAAGGTCTGAAGCACAACTTCTGAATCTTAACCCTGTTCTTCTACTAATTGCTTCCTGAGTTAATTTTGCTCCTGGTACTGCACACTGCTTGGCTGTCAATCATCACTCTGGGAGGTCTGGCCCAGCTAGCAGCCTTGTATAAATGTGTAGCTCTGTGAAAGAGAATCAGAGATCCTCACTATCTCACACCAGAGCCCCCCAAAAGCCTGAGATACTCTGCTCTTAAGGAATCCCAGAAGTTCAAATACATGTAAAGCTCCTAGAGGAAGGAAGGAGGTGAAGTGATAGAAGAAAAGACATGAAGGGAAAGATTAAACCAAAACATCAAATAAAGAGGAGAAACAGCAGGGACCTGGAAGCATGAGAAAGATGGATAAAACTACAGAAGAAGAGGGTGAAATAGTGAAGACAAAGAGAGAAAAGAAAATGTGGGGTAGGCACCTTTAACTTCAACAGTCAACTTCAATAGTCTCTTTCTATTCAAAGTTTTTAATTCATTAGCAGATCCTTGTAAGGAAGAACGGCATTGGGAAGAACACTGCACTACAGAAAAGCTAACAAAGATAATTATTTGTTGTCATCTGGAGTTTTCAAAGTTTCTATTCATGAAAAGTGCAAAATATAAGTGCACGGTTTTAGGTAATTATGTAAGCAGGGGCTATTTCTAATTAATGTTATCAGCAAAAATGTAGGAAAATACTGTGATCTCCCTATCTTCTTTCTCATAAATAAATGCACCCACAATGCCCCCACTATGTAATTAACATTATGCTCATTCTATAAAGCCTGCAAAAAATGTAACAGCAACAAGGCTACTTCTGACCACATGTGAATTCTGTGATGCACAAACTCAATTCATCTTCCTGTAGCCCTCATCCTCTTGGTCCAAGTTCTGCTTTAGGCTGCAACCTGTTTTAAACAGTTTCAGACAGATATTTGCTCACTTGGACATGTGACAAACTTAGCAGCATCCACAGTCACCTACAGAACTCAATTACTGTTGCTGTGAGAGCTCAAGGAGAGCTGCAGGTGTGAACACACCTTTGATCCTCTGAGAAGGCTGAAAGCCCTCCAGATTGCACATTGCTTGCACACTCTATTTTGAAATACATGACAAAATGGACATAGACTTTCAAGTCAATCATTAACGCACCATTAAAAAAAATAAAAATATCTGCATTTCACTTTCAATAGTACCACTGAGCAGAGTCTGTAAGAGGCAATTTTCAGGTCCCAAGCATTATTACCAACAGTGCATCTAAATACAAGTAGATTTTAAAATTTATTCATTCCTCCCTGAAAAACAATATCTGCTTGACACAGTTTACTTTAGCAAATTTTGTTCACTGGGAGAAGCTTAATGTATGCTGTGGTACCTAAGACACCAAATTTGAGTCTAAACAACTTCACTGATAGCACACTGGCATGCTAGCTTCAGAACACAGCCTGCCTGTGTGCATAATTTTCCAAGAATAATCCACAGCAAAACCAAAAGACAAAATATATGCACTTGACTCTACTCTTGACAAGCACCACTATAGCAACCAGACACTATCTCCACACATCTCTCTAGGTAAAGGTTATCAGACATCATAACCTTTCTTGAAAACTCAGATAAAGGAAGAAAAGAATGCATTAGAAATAACAATACTAATACTATTGTTTTCTTTTTTTTTTTTTTTTTTGTAAAGCTCTAGGAAAATAGCAACCACAAGTATCTATAGTGTGAACACAGATAAAGAAATCATCATGGATTACATTTACAATTAAAAAAGAAAAAGTAATGCTAAAATTTGAATTTTACAAAATATTCTATCTCTGTACTTTTAAAAAAATCTTCACGTGATGCATCTACACCTCTATAGTTCTCTTCAGTGCCTCATACTCTACCTATTTAATAAGTTGTTCAGTCTTCTTTATTGAAACAGTAAACATATTCCTCTTCTAATCCTTGCAAAAGTCAAAGCATATGGCAAAAAAGACTGTTTTCCAGATTCTAACTTTTACTGTTATCCATATATAAAGCTATACTGTCTCCTCTATTTTACATGCAAGCACACTTTTTCAATTTTATCTTACGTATTTACACTCATGTTACTCCAAGTACGTTTTTTTTTTTTGTTACTAAAGGCGGTTATCTCTTTTCATTTTATTGTCAATGGTTTAATGAAATATAAATAGCAGAAAACAAATCTAAAATTGCTCTTTACTACCACATTTTAAATACTAAAAATAATAATAATAATTTAAATAATCAAAGAGACCTAATTTTATTTTAATCTTTTTCAAACCAAGATTCATAGCCTACCCACTAAATGTCACCATTAACATCTGCACCTATTCTTCATTTGTTCCTGATTAAGGAAAGTTCAACTGTCTTGTCAATGAAACCTCATTAGGAGCCTTTAAAGAGGAATTATAGAATCAGAATATTTTGAGTTGGAATGGACTCATAAGGATCATCAATGCCAACTCCCAAGTGGTCAAAATAGTACTTTAATCTATTGGGTGGTTTTCAAACAGTTAACAGATACTATATACTGTAACCTTCAACATAAATTACTTCTCAAAGACATTTGTTGAAAGGTTTTAAATCTTGAATAGTGTCTTTTAGCACTGAACATGATATTTAAATATAAAATCACAGAATTAAATACATTTTCAAATAGTACACCTACTACTGTAAAGACACCTCCACCTAACACCACCATGTCCTTCTTGTCACCTTTTTAGCACATTTTTGGAATGTCTGGAAAGCCACCCTTTTTCTGCAGGAGACACCTTGACTTGCACTACGCAGGCATTTTGGGCTATATAGGCAGGCTGACAGCTATAACACTTTTCAAGCTACTGTTTTAGGGCTAATTAATACATTTATAGAAGAGGACTCCCACCACATCTTACACATATTGTTACACACTATTTCTTTCCACCTGTCTAGAGTGGACCTGGATGTCATATCCTTAAGAACAATTACGCATACCGTCTTCATCTGTCTGGATAATGGTCTCCTCACTCTCCTTCCTCCCTTCTGGGTTGGTTAAGATCATTTTGAGGCTGACATTTGTGTAGGGAGGCAGGTGATCCACGACATGCTGGGGTGCTTTGGGGTCCATGTCCAAGCAGTCTGCTTTGCTCTCGTTGTGTCCGCAGAAGTAATGGTAGCAGATAGTGACATTGAACGTGTGGCAACGAGTGATGTTGTAACCCAGAGATTCCCAATCCACAGCAATGTGTCTGGCCTGGATCTCAGCAATCTTTAGAGTTTTCGGTGTTCTCATAGGTTCTACAAAACAAAGTATAACAGAGAAAAATATCATTAACATTCTTCATCCTTGCACTGAACTAGAACTGGTAGATGATGCCTCCAGGAATGTGAAAGCAAAGCTGATACACAATGCACAGAGTTACAACTAGAAGTACCACCCACAGTACAGATACCCTGAAGGAAAAAAAAACAACAACCTGCCACAGTGTCTAGGTTTTTATTTCATGCTTCTTTAGCCTCTCATTGCAAGTTCCAAGCAGTGATTAAGACTTAGCAAAAGCAAGAACAAGAATGGTTAATTAACAGTTGTGTGGTTCCAAGCAATTAATACAGGCAGTAGTTGCAAGAAAGGTGACCAAAAGGCCACCACCCAGCTGTCACTACTGGCTTCTTATCTTGATGTTCCCATTACCTTTTTTTTTTTTTACCTGTGTAAATTAGATAATACATCATAGTGATAAAAAGTCAACATCCACTTCGCTAGGATTTATCATACCACCAAGTAATGTTGTATACTAATTACACTAATTACCTTGCTAAGCTAGCAGTTACAAAAACGATGCTGATATTAATTAATGTTTATTATTTTTGTAACGAAACTATAAATTCAAGTAAAAAGCCTCAGAAATACTACAAAAATATTTTCAGATATTCCCATTGTATCCTGCTTCTTTCAGATCCCCAAAACTTTGCCTGGCCGTTGCTCTGAGCTGGCAATCTCTGACCTGCTAGCCAAGCTCAGCTGCTCTCCACACATGCATTTCCACCAGCTGAGTATATGATGCTCCCAAAGCTGTCATCAATCTTTCATTGTCTCTCTAGTGCATTCATTCCTCATGCAAAACTTTTATCATTGAACTTAATTAAAATGATTACACAATGAAAATCATGACCATGACTATATATACTAGAGTTTCTCACTGGAAATATACCAAGGGAATCTTTATAACCTGCTAATACATCCTCCTTTAGCAGAGGAAAAAAAGCCTGCTGTAGCCACAGCTTCACCCTCATGTCCTTGCTGGTCTGAGGTCAAAACAGCTGAGATTATTCAGGGAACTGAAATATAGGACTTCTCTTTCTATGCATAACAGTTTTTGTAACTTGCATTTATAAAATGAGAGTACCAACCAGGCTAACAACCAGCCAAAAGCACAGATGGCATAATCAAATAAGGAAATGTGAATCAGTGCAATCCATTCAGCATACACTTTGCCAGACAAACTGCAAACATTTAGTTTCAAACACCAAAACAATCGAATTCTAAATATTACATAAAGATAGTCCTAGTAATATGATGAGTGTTAAGGATTAAAAATTGTGGCTATTTGTTTCCATGGTCTGTTCTTTCCTTTCTGATTTTGAACTATTGTGTTGCCTTTGCCCTTGAGTACCTATTTATCATACATATGGCAAAAATTACAAATGAGTAAGTGGACTTCCTGGGCAGTAGCTTTGTGAACATATTGTATACTGTGACAATAGGGAGCTGAAGCTGAAAGATAGCATTGAAGGCTCCTTCAGAGATAAGAGACTTGAAGAGAAACAGGAAAAAAGGGGCTTTTGTAGAGTAAACAATGGCCAGTGATTTAAAAAGTAGAGACAGGTGTGAGGCAGTCATTATTAAAAAAAAAAACAAACCAAAAAACCAACAAAACAAAACAAAAATGTAGCAACAGGTCAGATCTTCTGAAGGTGTTGATAAGAGTCACCAAAGAATCAGTATTTCCTTGGCTGCTGCAAGCACCAAGAAAAAAACCCAAACACATGTAAATGTCACAGAGGAAGAGAACAGCTACAGCCTTCTCAAATGGACTGATTCTGCTGATTTGAATAATTTCCTCTTTACTCGGGTAATCCAGGTTATGCCTTCAACTACTCAAACCAGAGATGGAATTTAAAATTAACTGGAACCTCTAAACCAAACACAACATAATACATATTGTCTGGCCATGGAAGGATGAAACCACTTATGTCTGAAGCCAACTAATCAGTAATAGAACATGCACTTAGTTTTTTTCATCTTATTTCTTTTTTAAGAAGACTAAAACTGCATTCACACTGTGATGTACAGCACTTTCAAAAAGAATAAAATAAAATAAAAGCTTTTTTAATCTTAAAGCAAAATACTTTTACAATTCTATGCAAATTTTGCAAATGTGTCATGGTATCAGAGGAGATACTGAAAAGCATCCTTTATCCACCTGTCAAAAAGAAAAGAATGAAAGACAGAGTGTGATCTTGCTTTTTCTCACAACTATTCCCTTTTTTTTGGCAGAAATTAAACAACTTCTGCAATATTGAGATGGTAATTAAAGTCTGCAGAGTCTCTCAACAGCTTTGGTAAACTCTGCCAACTGTCCCACTGCTCCTAAAATGATGCTTTAAAATCACAATTCTACTCTCACTTCTGGGCAACTTTCATCTTTGAGATCTCTAGAGGTGTAGACCAATTGTTTTAAACTACCATACCACAAAGCCTCCATCTGTACCACCTCAGAAGAAAGCAATCTTTGAATAATTATTTTTCTCAGATAAAACAGTAGCAAATTTTTGAGTAGGCTTCCCAAAAACCTAAGCATCTCATTACAAATAACTTTGTCCTTGATGGAGCAAAAAGAAGTAACCATCTACCACTTTACCTTTTCCTCATCACCCTTTAGGGCTTGCATTTTACTGAAAAATTTTCTTAATCCTACTGGGATTTCATTTCACTTTATGCATTGTCTTCTGATATCCGGATACTTTTTCTGTACTATTAATCCCAGTAACTCAATTTACTTCCTGTCTACCCAGTCGCTGTTTTCTCACATTTCCTCCTTCAGTCAAATCCAGAATTTTTATACAAAATACAGGATTTCTCACTTTTTGTTAAATTATTCATGTCAAATTGACACCCTATGCCAAAGAGGGAAGAAATAAGATGCTCCCAAAATCTCTGTTAATTGCTTAACCTATCAACTGGAGTTTCAAGAAGTAATAGCAGAAAGCACTTAATAGTTTCCAAACATTAATCTTCCAATTACCCCCATGAGAGAGTTAAGTGGCGTTCTTTCTTTTCTGGGAGGAGAAAGAGACACAAAAGCTACAAGGTGATTTACTGCCAGGGCCATAAGAGAACTGAAGGGTACCCAGCTCCTAGGTCAGCAGTGCTCTGGCCATCAGACAGCACCAGCTAGCAGCAGCAATGCAGAGATCACCTAGACCTTATTAGCCTGTGCTTCAACTGAAGTGCTAACTCTACTCCTCAAGTCTAGTTATTTTTAAGAGTTTTTTGCAGATTTTCTCAGAACAAGTTTGAAAAAGTGTAACAGTGCCCAGACAACAAATGAGTATCTCAGCATAAGGAAAAGTGATTTGAGAAACAATAGTTTGGCTTATTAATTGGGAAAGATTTATTGATTGAGAGCTTGTACTTTGATTGAAACAGTATTTTCTTTTTCCATTAAATCTTAAATATAGGATTAAAACTGGGGAGTCACTCCATCTTTTTTCCAAGCCTTTTTCTCCAGCAGAAAATATATTTAACACTGGAGGTAGTTTCTTCTGGTGACAGCACAAAGTACTCAGGGCTTCTGCTATTTCAGAAATTTCAATAAACCGTGACTGCATTAACCTCTTAAATGTGAACATCCTGACTGGCAGAGTCACTTCTTCCAAAAGAAATATGGCAAAAAGGCAATCTGATGGTGGTGGTGGTTGGGTTGACTTTTATATCTTCCTGAGTCCCTCTGCTGAGAGCTCCCTTCTTCAAACCCTTCCTGCCCACAGGCTGCTGCTGCCACAACCTCTACCTCTCCTTAGGGCCAGCTTCTCCCTATGCCCTTAGCTTTCAATGCCTGGCAATACCCAACTCCACTGTCTTCCTCATCATCATCCTCTCTTTATGTCTTGGCAAATGAATATAACCAAGATGACCCAGATTCATCATCTGATTCCACTGTTTTTACTCTCACTGAGCCAATTAAAACTAGGACAATTTCAAAAGAACAGGGAAAAAAACCCAACCAAACAACAAAAACCAAAACCAAAAACAGGACATCTCTACACTTATACAGATCACTAAGTCCTCATTCTTTATCCATAAACTGCATTAAGTAAAAGAATTACATGCACTTGACACTCACAACAATTTATGGATCAAGAAAATTTAACCCAACTTTATGGGAAAAAATTAAGGACAGCTTTAGTAATTCTCCACTGGTTAATAATTCAGGGATAAATGGCAAAAGTGACAGAACCTGTTGACCCTATACCAGCTCTCAACTGCTGGATAATTTAATAAGATGGTCCAGATAACAGATAAAATGAAATTCAATTTCTTCAGCACTTGATAAGCAACACGTGATTCAACACGTCAATATCAGAGCCTCTTTGCTGAGATTATCTTCACTTACACAGAGATGGTGAGAAAACAAAAGCCTTCACAACTGCAGAAACAGCAAGGTAAGGGCACGTATTTACTCAGAACCTATTTTTAATAATAATACATATCCTGCTGTCAATCAGGAAATACCAGATATCCTGAGTTGTGACAAAAATCCTATAAAATGAGACTAGTAAAGCATGACAAGTCCTTTGCTTTTGCTGCCTTTCCTCAGGAATTGTAAATGTTTCAAGGCAGTTTCATTTCCATTTACCTGGCAAGACAGGGGGAGGGTTTAGATCTTCTGATCAGAAGAAAGAACACTCATTTATTTTCATGACATGGAAAAGTCCAACAGATTTTAAAGCACAAATATTTCAGATAAAGACAATGCTTCATGAATACCACTATATACTATCTAATTACTGTCTGTTTATACACTT
Source organism: Calypte anna (assembly GCF_003957555.1). NCBI lineage: Eukaryota > Metazoa > Chordata > Aves > Apodiformes > Trochilidae > Calypte > Calypte anna. The sequence continues at coordinate 61,983,811 of NC_044246.1, read as the reverse complement.
GTTTTACTTGGGGTTGGTTCAGATCTTCTTCCCTGCTTAAACTGTTTCTGGTATGGCATTGCACTGAGGAGCTGACTTCAAATTTTTGCTTTAACCACACTGACTGGAATTCGTATCAAGTTTAAGAGTGACCTAAGTCACCTTTATTGGTAACACAGAAGGTAAAAACCAATTGGACTTGAAGGATGGGGTAACACATACATTTGCAGAAGACTTGAGAAAACTGTAGAGAAACGTGAGGCTTACATTAAATAAGAACTCTGACACACAAAAGTGAATGTATGATGATGGCTAAAAAAAGTAGAGAACATTTCGTTGAAGTATAGTAACCCTGAAATATAAAACAAAATGTTTCTCAGAGGCTCCTTTAATTATCATGCTTTTACATTTTGAAACAAAAATGACAGAAAAAAAAAGGCCTCACTCTTCTGCTAATAGTCTCAGACTGAACAGCCACTGGAATTCCCTAGACTTTTCTTTAAGAGAATATGAGCCTCTCTGTCCTTTGACTCCTCTTGACCTTTCCAGGATAGGTCTGTCCCTGGCATGTGGGAAATAAAGAGAGGATTATTCTAAGATGTCACTGTGGCTCCGGCTGCTTCCTTGGTTCATGTGAGGTTCCCAAAAACCAAAATGTTCACAAGATGTTCCCCAAATTCAAAACAATCCCAGTGTTACAGTCTTACTGTTGTAAAGAATTCTTCTAAAAAGACCCCTGATAAGAGCAGGGAAGAATAAGAGAGAATACTACTAGAGGAAGTACAACCCAAACCAAAATGGCTGTGAAATGTGCAGTAAGAGAACAATAAACAAAGGTTTTCAGCTTTTTATGTTCCCTCACATTATAAGCTCCTATTAGCATCCTATTACTAAGTTCTGAACAAAGCCAAGAAAAATCCATAGCTCAGGTGAACTGTCCTAGAATAGGCATGATGCACCCTAGAGTATCAGTGATGGAAACCCTATGTATAAAGACTATTTAACTATAAATTCAAAAGAATTTAGTTCAGACTTATTCCTAGTAACTCCATTATCTAACAATGTGATGGTTATACAAGAAGATCCAATTTATTTAGACATCCAAAGAATGCCATGCATTTTAGCCTTACTTCCCTCATGAGCTACTGATCTTCAGTCAGGGACTCTTTTATACTTAGATATGTGCATTCCCAGACAAACCCACACAACCACATACTAACAACTAGATCAGTGTAGACATTTCATATTGTTATTGGAGTGAATTATTACAGATTAACAGAGTATTCACGTTCCCTCATTTACAGACAATACAAAACCATACATGTAGATAAATCCAGGTTGAAAAGTTTAAGTGAGGTTCATGGCTTGCTGCTTTTTTCCAAATCTTATTCTAAGTTAACAGTCTAGAGACCTGACTGTTGGCAGCCCATTCTGAAACCTCAGGCCTTCAGTACTTTTAAACTTAGAAGCATTACGAAATAATGAAAATCAAAGAAAGAAAAATCAAAGTTGACAGAACTCATACAACTTGATTTTAGCAGTCTGACAGAAAATGAAAAATTAACAGGTACAGATTCCCACAATAAAAACTGAAGAGATTACTGGCCATCTATTTTCTCAGCTACGTAACACAGAGTACACAAACCAAATATGGATGCAAAAACAAAAAGAACACATTTTGTGTAATTAGTATGTCCACCTATTTGCCATGTGAAATATGAATCCAGATTAAATGAAACAATGGCATTTATACTGTATTAGCACTACAAATTTATTCTGTTGCAAACGAAGTTTATAATGCAATTGCATGAAAATCTATGGGCTTTTTTTCTTTTCACTTTATCTAGTGACTGACTTATTAAGCCCTTTCTTATTGACCACATACCTCAGGGAGATGAAGAAAACATCTAAATTATTATACAGATAATCAGTTGTACTACATTAGCTTCAGTAGCAATGAGGGGTTACTCAATGTGTTTTAGGATGTATCTTTTGGATGCAAAATACAGCTGTCTCTGCTTCAGAGGTACAGTAAAGAGAGTAATATAACTGCACTGCTAACAATTATTTGCCCATTCCCTCTTGATAGTATATTTACTCTGTTGCCTCCATGCACGATAAACAGTTTGTGCATCCTCAGCATGTAATCAATAGCTGTGAAGTCTTGTATTAACTCTGGAGATTAGACTTCCCTTGATAATAAATCCCATTGATTTCTCCAGTTCAGCTTACTGCAGAAATCCACTTTTTTTTTTCTTTCCTTTTTTTTTTTTTTTTCCTCTGAGTTTAAATTAAAAGGAGATATATAGTCTAGGAGAGAGAGAAAGCTGGCATGACCTCTTTAAGCTGATTGCTCCAGATGAACAAAACCTATCTTTTGTTGTAAAACATGAATCAGCATGTCAACAAGCATCAGACTGAAGGAGGAAACAGAGGGAAAGCCTGACAAGAGAAGATTCCTAGGAAACCTGTCCAGGATGACTATGGTGAAGATTAACTTTGTAAAGTCAATTATAAAATTAATAGTGATGGGGAAAAAATTAACTTTTGTCTTAAATATTAGTGGCATGGACATATTAAATTTGAATGGAAGGCTCATTATCTAAACCAGTAACAATTATATTATAAAGAGTGTATTAACAGAGAACCACAGAATTGTGAGGGTTAGCAAAGACTTCTCAGATCACCGAGCCCAACTTTCAACCCAGAAAAAACCACCGTGCCCACTAAAGTATGTCCTGACATGCCACATCCACACATTTTTTTAATACCTCCAGGGATGGTGACTCCACCACCTCCTTGGGCATCCTGTTCCAGTGCCTGACTACTGTTTCAGTAAATAAATTCTTCCTGATATCTGGTCTAAACCTGCCCTGGTGCAATTTCAGGCCATTTCCTCTAGTCCTATTGTTAATCACTTGGGAAAAGAGGCCAGCAACCACCTCCCTACAACCACCCTTCAGGTAATTGTAGAAAACAATAAAGCCCCCCCCTCAGCCTTCCCTTCTCCAAATGAAACAATCTCAGTTCTCTCAGCCTCTCCTTGTGTGACTTCTCTGTACCCTTCACCAGCTTGGCTGCCCTTCTCTGAACTCACCCCAGCAACTCAATGTCCTTGAAGTGAGGGGCCCAGAACTGAACACGGTACTCGAGGTGCAACCTCACCAATGCCTTGTGCAGGAGAACAATCGCTTTCCTTCTCCTCCTGGCTACACCATTTCTGATACAAGCCAGGATGCTGTTGGCTTTCTTGGCCACCTGGACACACTGCTGGCTCACACTTCCCCGAAGCCTGTAGCATCGCCTGGGGTTGTTACAGGGTTGTTGTGACCAAAGTGCAGGACCTAGTACTTGGCCTTATTGAACCTGATACAACTGTCCTTGGCCCATTGACCCAGTCTGTCCAGGTCTCTTTACAGAGCTTTCCTACCTTCCAGCAGATCAACACTCCCACCCCAAACTAAGCCCTGGGAGACAATATTCAATGTGTATTTATACACATACATATATACCTTTTAACCACCTTAACAGTGAACCTAACCATTGAACACTATGAAAAAAGAGCATTCACAAACATTTATTTGAGTATAAGTCACTATTTGCTTAGTTTGCTTAGATGATACATTTTTCATTTCTCTCAAATGCAAAGTCATAAACATCTTTTTATGGTTTTGTTTACATACAATATATTTGAGAGCTTAGGATGTTTTGAATATTATGCAAAATGCTTAAGTTGGAGTAGTGTGAACAACCAAAACAAGAGTTTTCTAAGGATATCATTAAAGCTTCAATTCCTTTCTCCTGTACATAAAAATTTCAGTCTTCCAAGTCAGGCAGCATACTTATCACTATATGAAATGAAGTGACCAAATGTAGGACACGCAGTCGGTATTAAATACAGAGTAAGGACAGAGGAGAGGCTCAGATTGTGAACAGAGCTAGAGCCATTATCACCTCTGATGACAAAGAATTGAAAACTGCAAACAATAATGACCATACTCACTTAGAACTTTTATATATAAACATGTCTACATGCATATACATACAGTTACTTTCATACATATGTGCATCCATGTGCATTTCCCCACATACAGATAAAACATCCATCAAAATGCATCCTCTCTCTCTGCCCTGGACTTCTCTCAGCCCACATCCTGCAACCAGTAAAGCCTGGAATGGCAGTCTGGGTCGCAGACAATGCACTTACCTTCCCAATGCTGCGTTTATATGGGAAATTCGAGTAATAGCTGTATGTCACACTTTGCTAGGGCTCCACCTCTTTCACAAAATCAACATATACCAAGCCATATATCATACTATGTATATATCATACAGTGATATATACTTGCCATATAACACACATGATAATCGTTGGCTGAAACAAAAATTCATGAAGTACCATAAACCCCCAAAACAACAATTATATTACCATATAATGTATCTGCTGTTTGTCTCTTGTCCTGCCAATGAATCAGTTCTAGCATGTTTTTTGGTTTTTGGTTTTTTTACCCCAAATATCCAAGTTTGGGGCTTCTCTTGCACAGGAATGTTTTCCTTAACCACTTAGAAATTTGTTAGGTAATTTGGCTTAATTTCCTTCATAAAAATTTAAGAACACTTACTGAAAATATAGAAAAGCTTTTTTCCTTCCTGGATGCATAAAAAAATGGCACAGGCAGGCAAAAAAGAATTAAACTGACATTAAAACCTTACAGAAAATCAGAAACCATTTTTAAAGGTACTTAGAACTCTAAAAATGCTGGGAAAGTGGCAAACAGACTATTTAATTTTCAAGTTAGATACCCAATTACTATGATTTTTTACCACCTATGAATTTCAATTAAATTTTGTTATTTAAGTCACTCAGCCACCTCAAAAACCTGACCAAATATAGCTACAAAACTTCTCAATCCTTCAATAGCCAATGTCAAGTAACTATCAAAATGTAATACCTCATCCTGTGCAAGGAATCCTTTTTCTGCCTCCAGCACACCCTAGACTATTTCTTTCCAAATATTTTATACAACACAAAAAATTTCTATGAATTTTAAGCTACTTGATTTCTATTGAACTGTCCCTTGATGTAACTACAAGGTAAAAAATGTATTTATGAGTAAATGGGCAAAACACTGTTAACAATTTGCTAATGGAACAGTTGTTAAATATTAATTAGAAAATACAGTTCAAAATTTTTAATTTCCAGAGTCATGGGGTTTTTGTTTTGTTGTTATTTTCCTTTTCCTCCTGTTAAGTTATTTAAAATGTTAGTTTTCAGAAAAGAAAATCATGGTAAGGAAGGCTTTTTATGTCGACTTGCTCTGTCTGGATACAATTCACATGGTGTCAGTTATCTTTCTTAGCACCATCTGGCTATGAAGGTTTGCAAAGGCCATTTTGGGAACTGGGACCTTATCTTGCAAACCTTTTGTTCCTGGAGCTGCCTCTGCTCAAAAGGAGCAGAGGTCTTTAGGTTTAGCTCATGAGCACCTCTTGTCTACTGCGAAACAGGCAAAAGGGAACACTGGCAAGCTGGGGAAGTGCTTTCTAAAATAATAGGCTGTGAAATCTATTACCCTCCTGCTTTACTTCCAGCCAGCTAGTGTTTCCTGTCTAAGCAGTAACCTGGAAAACATAAAATAACAAGGTAATTTATTTTAGAAATATTTTTCTTTTTGCAAACTTCCTCAGAATACTTTTGGTTTATCCCCTGATGCCATGACACAGAAATGCTTCTGAAAAATGATCCCAGAGTATTTTCAGGTGACAGTAAAGCTGGATGAGTGATAACAGAAGAAGGTGGCAAATCCAGCAGCTTACTGGAAGCAGCAACAGAAAAATAATTTTAGGTGTTGTTGATAGTAACTTATTGTCATTTGAAAATTAGGTGTTTTTTTCTAAAATGCTATTAATTAGTGAGCAACTGATCTCTTTTTATACAGAACAGATGGTGTAAACCCAACAAACCTAGTTTTCATTCATATGGAAATGTACAGGGTTAGTTCTTCACCTGCAGGACAAGCCACCACTATTTACTTTCCATTTTCTTATTCTTAGATATCCATCTAGAGGTCAATTCAGTTCAAGCTGTCAGTCATATTCAATAATTAATTTTACCACATTCTGCCTTTCAAAAAGATATTGTACTAGCACACTTGTCTTGGCTTCACTGTTACTGCAAAGGAACAGCCAACGTGCTACTCCAACCAGCACTACTGCAACAGTCACCCAAGAGCCTGTCAATCACTGCTGCTGAGTAAGTGGAGCATTAAATTATTTTTTTATGCCTATGTTGTACATGCTGAATCACTGTCACCATGCTATCACAACAGAATACAAATAGGAAAGATGCCAATTAGTCAAGTCAAGGACCACTGAGGCAAAAGCAGTCTTAATTTGGAAGTGCAGGCTAATTGCTGGACACCAGCATTATGTCACTTAAACCAATTTATTGCTGAGTGTAATAAATGCTTAAGAATAAAAAGAATAACAATCCCTTCCTCCCAGCTTGTTACTGAAAGGCTTTATAATTCTCCTGAGTGTCTGGTAGGCAATTTTAGAGCTTGCTAGCTTCTCTCTCCTATAATTTTTTCTTTTTACACCTCATCTAGCTGTTAACCTGTTGGAGACTGGCATAATGAGCACACATGCAATCTACTACCATCTCCTCTTGTCACCACAATCAACCCACTAGCTCATAATCTTTATCTACTACCATGATAATTTGAAGTTACAAGAATCTGCTGTAGAATGTTTAGGAATATAAAATTCCTACAGAGTTGAAGACTGCTATGACTGGTAATGAAATTATTTTTACCTTACAGTCCAAATATACCTGATTTTTGACAGCTTTTTCCATTCTCTTTTGTGTCATTCTATTAATATTTGTAGCAATTCAGAAAAGCTTGTGACACCATCCTTAATCTACATTAATCTTAATCTATATTAATCTTAATCATGTTCTTCATAACCATTGCCCTTCTCCTTCATCTGAACTTTAAAGTTATGACTGATTCACCTTGTTTGACATACAACTCTGTAGTCTACAGAATATCAGAAGCATTGATTCTTATAAAAAATATTTTTAACTGCAGTATTTAAGTTAAATGTGCAAAAAAACGATGAAAAGAAGAATTCAGGACTGCTCTTTGCAAACCACCTGATTCCAGAGAAGAATCATCACTCAATCTACTGTCCTCTGCTTATTTTCCACCATGATTTAGAGAAATTTGACAAGGGGTAGCTGTCTAAACAGAATGGGTTGACCTTATCCTGTTCAGTTACCATAGATATGTACTAGAATTTTGTTGCTGAGTGCTTTATTTAGTTTAGAGAACAAGGTTGGATTTTTTTCTACTGGACACTATACTTAAACCCAAGGACAGAATTCAATCAACACAAGTGTTCAGTGATGCATCTAAGTACAGTGCCTTTGTTTCTTAATGAAATTGAAAGAAAGATGAAAAAAGACTAACATTTTGCATCTGAATGTATGGAGCAGGAGAGCCAACATTCTGACATCCAGACAAAATCATGTATATTGGAGTCTTGTAAAGAACTGGCTAACAACCTTACACTTTCCTGATCTGTAATGCCGTTGTAAACACCAGTATGATTAATGACATTTATGCTTTCAGTCTCTCTTCTAACTGCTACAGAACCACGGTAGAGCAGTGCCCTTTTCAGCATTACAACAAAGTGAGTAACCTGTATTAACTGGTTTTGAGTGAAGGCTTTATCCTACAATTGAAGAATGAGATATAACATACTATTTTCACAGCTAAGCATTTAAATCAAGCCAGTTACTGAGAGGGTGAACTACTTTGTTTAATAATGAGGTCTGACATGAGGTATTTCTGCCAGGGCAGCGGGACTGGCTTATCTAAGTGACACATAATCTGCAGGAAATGGGGCATGTCCTCTGAAAAGAGAGAGCATAGTTTGTATTTCAAACATAACTCCTGAATGGTTTAAGAGAATTGTCACCACAGTTATAGAAATTTCTAAGCAAAGAATGTAATCCATGCTCTACTTGCAGTTTATCTGCCAAGGAATGTACTTCTCAAGAAGCTTGTCCAGTAAGCATTCATCCCAACAGGACAACTGACTGATTTTCTTCTGGACACAAATGCTACTGCCTAGTTAAAGCAGGGTGAATGAAATGAAGTTTCCTTCATTTGCCGAGGAGTTTGGTGGGTTGATTTTTGTGTTTGTTTTTAAGCTACTACCCATTGGATTTCTTTCTTTTTAATCCTCTAATTTATTTTAAATGTCTGATTGGTTTCTTTGTTTTTTCTGTCTCTGAATTCTTGCCTAACTATCATGACCAGACCATGACTGAGTAGCATGCTATGAAAACTGCTATCTATCTTAGCAAGAACTCAATATACTCTGGGTTGTTTTAATTATTTTTATCATGATTAATAGATCCTACATCAATTTAAATTTATCTAAGACAAAATATCAGAAGAGGAGGTTGTCCCTAGACTCGCAAGATATTAATTTAAATTAAATAACCCACAAATGAAACAGCTTTGTCTTTAAAAAAAAAGTGGTTGGAAAGAGTTTTACACAGGCTGCTGCTTAAATGGTGGTTTAAAAACTCAATTATAAAACCTCAAAACCAGCATTTGGCATTTGAGAGGGATACATAATGATAGCAGAAGATACCAGATTATACTGACAATAAAATGATACCAACTTCTTGCAAAGGTAAGTGAAGTTGTAAAATTTGTTACCCTCATCTCCATTTGTGTATGAAAATCCAACCGCTTTCATTTCCTTAACATTTTTTGAAATAAGACAGGAGGATGAGAAATCATTTTAATGAGACTGTTACAATGTAAAAACAAATGACAGAGCTGTAGCTATGATTATAATTATGACTGTGCTTTGGTATTGCACAGCTGATAATATCTTAGCATTATGTGGCTTGTGCTACTGCTTGAGTTCAATTTCCTTCAGTTAATGTAGTTGGATTCCATAATATGCCTCTTTGGTGAAACCAATAACTGAATCCAGAGGTAATTCTTCGGGGAGTTATAATTTATGGCAATTGTCTGTTCCCACCACTTTTCTCAGTAATTTGTTCCAATGATTAATAGCCTCACTGTTAAAGATAAGTTAAGTGTGCCTTACTTCTAATTTGAATGAACCTGACCTCAGCATGAAGCTATTTAGGTTCTTACATTTTCCTCCTCTAGAGGAAAGAAGCCTTTTATACCAGGTATTGTTTTTCCCATATATACATAACTGTACATTCCCCTCCCACCTTCTCTCTGATAGACTTCAATAACTGAGATCTTTAAGTCACCTATTGTAAAACTACACCTTAAGGCATGACTTTTTCTACGGCACTTTTCTCCATTACTCCCAATTCTTCATCAATGTGTTGAAACCACAGACACCAGATGTACATTCAGTGTATCAATATTGGTCATACTCCCAAAATCACCTCTTTCCCCATAGCTATGACCGTGGTTGGTTTTTTTCATAGCACTACACAAAGAACTATTGCTGACTACTGACCTACATCCTATGAAATTCCTTTTGGTTTTTTGTACTATTTCTAAATAATGGATTTACTAACATTTGTGTGTAGGTAGTAAGCCATATTATCTATACTATCTAAACTTTAAACTATCAAAGGAGGGGAAAAAGACAAAAAATAACTCCCACATTCAAATCTCAAGGCAAATAAAAACATCTAACAAATGCATCATAAACTTATACAGTTATGGTGGCTTGACCCTGGCTGGATACCTGGCACCCACTAAAGCCACTCTGTCTATCCCCTCCTCAGCTGGACAGGGGAGAGAAAACATAATGGGTTGAGATAAGAACAAGGAGAAATCACTCACCAATTACCATCATGGATAAAACAGACTTAACTTTGGGAAATTAGTTTAGTTTATTGCTACTCAAATAAGAGTAGCATATATTAGACCTAAAACAAAATTTTGAAATACTGTACCCCTACCTCTGTATTCTTCCCAGGCTAATTTGCTCCCAATTTCTCTACCACTTCCCTCTGCCTAGTGGCACAGGAAACAGCGAATAGGGTTTCTGGTCAGTTCATCACATATGATCTCTACTGCTCCTTCCTCTTCAGAAGGAGAAATTCCCACATTCTTCCCTTGCTCCAGCACAGGGTCCCTCCCATGGAAAACAGTTCTCCATGAATTTCTCTAACATGAGTTGTCTCCCTGGGCTACAATTCTTCACAAAGTGCTCCAGTGTGGTATCCTCCATGGGCTGCAGGTGGCTCTCTGTTCCACCATGATCTTCACCATGGAACCTCTGCTCCAGCACCCAGAGCACTTCATCCCCTCCACCTTCTTCATTGACCTTGGTGCCTGCGGAGTTTCTGCTCTCAAATATTCTCACTCTTTCTGCCTAGAGCTGCTGTTGGCCACCAACTATTCCCTTTCTTAAATATGCTGTCACAGGTAGTGTATTTAGCACAAAAATGGAGGTGCTGCTACCACTGCTGATGGGCTTAGCCAGTGGCAGGTCTATCCTGGAGCTGCCTGGCATTGGCTCTGTCAGCCATGGGGGAGGCTTCTAGCAGCTTCTCACAGAATCCATTGCAGACCTTCCCCTACCAAAACCTCCCCATGCAAACCCAATACAATAGTGAGCTATCTCACCTTTGCAGACTCTCACTTCAGAGCTCAAAATGCAATTTTCAATCAAAAGATACAAAAGATTAAAAGTAAATTAAACAGGCTAAAGTGAAAGGCAGTAAACGTTATGTGCAAACATTTTTACTAATTTACTTTGCTTGTCACCCAAAATGAAGAATATGTATACACATATTTGTCTGAATTAAAATATGTCAATTATGTCATATTATCAGCTGCAGAGAAAAATAAAACCAGAAAAGAATGCTGGTGGAGTGGGAAAGAGGGCTAAGCTGCCTCCCTGCATAAACACCGAACAAAAAAAAGAAGTCATGCTTGGCTGCAAAATACAGTCATACTATTTTTTCTTTAACACGAGTGTCTCACTGAAAGTCAGTGAAGCTTCCCCAAGGACAGCCTGAATCAGAGTCAGAAGCCACATGTAAAGACACCTCTCTGAAACTTAATCCTCTTGCCCATTTAAAACGCCCCTGCAGCTTCTGGTCAGGAAAACACACCATTGGGATTGAACTGGCAGTTTTTCTTGTTTTTCTTTACTGTTTTCAAAACCAAATAACTCAAATATCCAAAAAAGCATCAACACAATTACAAAAAAAGCAGATGGGTTCAGCTAATCTCCTTTTACCACTGCATCAGACTTTTTTTGCTTCCAAAATACTACCTTCTGGCATTATCAACATAAGAGTGCTTAAAAGACAAAAATGCATTAGAAATTTAAGAGTTACTTCTGCAGGTTTATAAAAAAGAGGATTCCTGATTGCATAATTTTCTGCCATCCTTCTGAGATACTCATGTTCAGGTATGGATTTAGCTATAAGAATGAGCCTTGTGTCTTTTCAAATTTAGGCTAAGCCTGAAGGCACAGCACAGTTTGTTGACACCAGTACCCCAGAAAAACCTGATGAATTTTTTCATAAACTCCAAGCTCTAAAGAAAAGCTTAAGCAATAATTACATGCAAGGCAAGCATTTATACATCATCTGGATAAAACCCAAAAAAGTCTCCAATCAGAAAATGATTTTACAAGAGTCTTGGTCTGTCACAAAACAAGAACCACTCAGGATTTCCTGAGTTGCTCAGCTCACCTGGGTCTCCAGCAGACTCCTTTCTTCTCATTCTTCTTCCCCCTGACTGACCTGGCTCCCTCTACTCCCACACTCCAAAAATGCTCCAGGTTAAAGGCTCAAGTGTGCTGGATTCTCTTGCCACAAATGAAAAAAGCTCTTGATTTGATCTAACAATGTCATCAGAAACTCCAAGCATAGATACAGTAATTCCAGATATTTTTGGCCCATGCTGAGGCAAAAATCCAAGGTATTTTGCATTTTATTCCTTGCAAGCACCATATAAAGAACTGAGGCACTCAATGTGACCATAAAAATGTCACAAAATATATTTATAGTCATCACAAAATGTGTTTATAGTCTTCGCAAAAAACAGAAAAGCATTTTAAGAATCAGGATTTATATACTTCAGACTCTACCTCACTTTCCACTGTTGCCAAGACCTCTTCTGCCTTCTCTGCATTTCCCAAGCTTTGACCTGAATGAGGCGTCTCTGAGGATTCAATATCTTGTACAGACCAAACCAGATGGGATGCAATACCACCCAAAATTAGGACTGGGACACCAGTTTCCCATTCCCCTCTGCCCACCTCCCTCCCACATCAAAACAAGACATGATAACAGAGAGGAAGACAGTCTTAGGCCTATGTTGCATGAAGGAGTCGATTGCCTCCTCATCCATTTTCCTTTAGTCTTGCAATTGAATACTGTAAATCAATAAACAAGCTGTTAAATTGATTTTATTTTATTTTTTTAGACATTAGCTGCTGAATTATCTAAGCCTCAAATAAAAAGGAATTCCAGCAAAGCCCATTTCACAGTCTGAATTGAATTAACACAGTCAAAAAATTCTCTGAGTTTTCACCCTCCTCTATTTTATACTAAGAGTAGAAATCCAGGTAAGTGAAGACAAAATCTCTACTAAACAAAAGAAGAAAAAGGCATATACATTTCTATTTTTTCCTAGACTTTGGGATGTACTTAGTATATTTTGTTTGAAACCAATTTCTTCACCTTTTCCTTTTATTTCATAATGCCCTATACTTTCAGGCTTTGTAGCACATAACACAATTCTTTCTCTTCCATCAACCATATAGAATCAAGTCCATAGAATTATTTTATTTTTGCATATATGGCACTCCTGTAAGAAAATAGCAAACTATTAACAGTGCTGTTTGCCTCTTGCCTTGCAAGTCAAACAGCGTTTGTCAAAACTGTTCCAAGATCTAATTCTGTATGCTCAGGACAACCTTTCAGTTTGGAAGTATGTCACTTTATAAAACCATTTCAGTATAGCCTGTCTTTGCTGAAATGATACGTTTCCATGTTCCTCAGTTAGTAAAAAAAAAAAAAAAAAAAAACAAAATAAAAATTTGAAGGTTATAAAAAAAAAAAAAAGAAATTGAGATTTAATAAGCTCACATGTTCCGAGATTTCAAAACTGTTGAAAATACATAATCAGAGATGGAAGAAATGAAACATCTGCTGTGGTGATAGAGGGACTCAAAATGATTGAGAGCATGAGTGAAAACCCACAAAGTGAAAAAAAAATAAACCTCTTGGATTCCTTTCTCATAAGATTTGTTTTGCATTTGGTATTTACTTCCCAGCTACTCAACATGAACTACTATTAAATAAAAGCCTTCACATTTGATATGCCATGGAGCTGCTACAATTACTCTCTGATAATCTTGACAGCCACTGTTGACCTTTTGCCACTTGCTTCAGTTTTGCATAAGAAGGATAATGCATGTGACATTTTTACGACAGAAAACCTTAAGAAAGAGATAAACATCTTAATTATTAAGAAGGTTTCTTCATGCTCCATATCTTGAGATTCAAGCATCAAGACAGACGTGACTGAGATCCCACCTGGAGTACTGTGTCCAGTTCTGGGGCCCTCAACCTAAGGACACGAATGTCTTGGAGAGAGTCCAGAGCAGGGCTATGAGGATAATCAGAGGGCTGAAGCACCTCTCCTATGAAGACAGACTGAGAGAGTTGGGGTTATTCAGACTGGGGAAGCAAAGGCTCTGGGAAGACCCTATAGAGGTCTTTCAGTACCAGTATGGGGCCCACAGGGAAGATGATGAGGGACTTTTCACAAGGGCATGTAATGACAGGAAAAGGAGGTTTTAAATTGAGAGAGAATTAATTCATATTAGATACTGAGAAGAAATTCTTTCACCTGGCAGTGGCAAGATACTGGACAGGTTACCCAGGGATCCTGTGGATGCTCCCCCCCTGGAAGCGTTCAAGGCCAGGTTGGATGGGGCTTTGAGTAACCTGGTCTAGTGGGAGGTGTCCCTACTCATGGCAGGGGGTTGGAACAAGGTGATCTTTAAGATCCCTTCCAATTTAAACCATTTGTGATTCTACGACTACAGCTGTACAACCCATATCACACACAGCACAGACAGTAACCCATAGCTTGAGTGCCGCACACCATGCAGGCCATCCCAATTCTTATAAGCATCACAGCAGGCTACAGCACTCAGCTAACAGTGCCTAAAAATACCAGGATTTCCCACTCCATCTCAGTTTATAGCAGGCATCACCATTTCTGCTCCCTCTCCCCAAACGAATCTCCTTGTAACTTGAAGAGAACAACTGCTGTGTCCCCTGACAAGCACAACAGAAAACAATAACCAATGCAACACAAGAAGAAATACCATGTATAAATATACTACTTTCACTGGGCACATATTAAGCATGGTCTTGTGAGCTAGTGTTTGTTTGATTTACCTATATGTTTAATAAATAGCAATCTTTGATGCTTAACAGATATAAATCAGGCTACAAACCTAATTATCTGAATCAAAGTCATGCAACACTGACGTGATAATACTGAAATAAATTTTAGGTTCTGATACTTCTAGGTACCAAATATCAAGAAAGGTGAAAATTAAGAAGCAGCCCTTGCCCTTGATTCTATACCCTAACTCCTCTATCCGTGGAAATGGTAAATTTGTATTAACTTCCTATTTATCTGCCAATCAAAAGTATTTCACTTCCCATTTGGATTCTTTTATTTCTTTTTGTTTGATGTAAATGTTAAATGTAACACATAAAGGACCTTTAAAAATACAACTTAGTACTTCTGTAAGTGTTCTATATAAGCAACTTATAATCTTTGGCAAATTTTATTATGTAAAGCTCACAGTGAATTAATACTTCTTAGTTCTATGGAAGAAAAAAAAAATCAGTTACAAAATGAGCATAAACTTGCAAGCTACTTATTCATTTTTGCTCTTCTGGCCACAAGTCATCACAATCTGCACTAGATTTCAGTCCAAATTACATGCAATTTTCTCTTCCACATATGAAAAAAAGTAATTTGAAAAAAATCAAAGGAGTTCTTCCTACCAGCTGTCTCTTCCTCCCTGAATGCCTGCCTATTTGGACTTTGCATCTCTCAAACGTCAAAGTGAATTTTAAACTCATTGTAATGCCTTGTGGCTTTTTCCAGAAATCGGATTATGTAACACCTGCTCATCTCTTTCACTTCATTTTCTTAGATTCGCTATCAGACCGAGGAGCTGAATTTAGCTTTCCAACATCATATGCAAAAGGAGAGCTGCTAACCTCCTTGTAAGTTTATAGCCACAAGTCACTTTGCTGAGTACCTCTAATGCTTAGAGGTGCCTCATTTCATGAAAAAGGGCAGTTAACACCTGTAAAGTAATTACATCTACCAAATGTTGCTGGCCCCAAATACGAATACGTAATTGTTCCTGCCATCTGTTAATTATACTACTTGAAATCACTTATTTAATCATATACATTAACTTGACATCTAAAAACTTTTTAATAGCTTTCACAAATGCTATCCTGGTGCTCAGGAAGCTAAGTTACTGTTTATGTATCCCACAAGGAAGTGACATGATTATAGAGCAGGACATATTTTGCAGGAGCTCAAAAAAGTGGGAAGGCAGGCTGTGCTGGGCACCTTCCCCACCTGTCCACACTGGCTAAGAGACACCACTAAGTTAACAGTAGTGGTGTGGGCATAATTTGTCATCAAGAGTGGCTGGAGTGTAAATCCAGGGGGAAAAGAAAGAAGCTGGTAGGCTGGGATGTGGAGGGACTGATAGGACAACCTGGCTTACTAGAAAGCTCCCAAGATGTTCCTCAGGTCGACTATTGCTGCTTCTGAACATCTAAAGGTAAGGAATACATGCAAAACATGGAGCACTATGTCCAGAGTTTACAAACCACATCTCAGCTTTGTTACTATTTTTCCACACTTGTTTAACTAAAGCACCTACCAGGTGCTGTCCAGCTGAGGCTGCTTTAAAACACTGCAGAACTGCAGGCAAAATTGAATTTTGCTGCTCCCAAGGGTAAGAGGTGATACAACTTGCATTGCTTTTGGAGGGGATCTCTCAAGAGAACACCTCCCTTACAATTCACAGCTAGTTTCCTTAGTCCTCCTAAAGCTCACTACCTTGACACATGCACACATGCATCCCAGCTCAAACCAGTTCCATTCTGCTGCCCTCTCCCACTGGCGCTAAAACCATGAGCAAGGTGGGAGAAAGGAAAGGCAGACCATGACAAGTCTCCCTCTGCTCTCAGTCCAGGAGGTAAAAAGGACAAGACATGGAGGTAAGTCAAGATTTCCTTCATTGACACAACTCATGCTCTCAGTCTTGGTTAGTAGCTGTAGGAGATGGGAATGAAAACAGTAAATCCAACACCACACCAGGTTTGCAGATATTTTACACAATTTCCTATTCTGCATTCATCTGCAGCCTCCTTGTTGCTAGCAAACTGCATCCAGCTACACTGAGTCTAGAAAAAGAAAAATAGGGAAACTAAAACAACTGACTGGACCATGTAGCACAATTTCCCTAGTATTATTTTAATATAAGGGCAGGAGAAAATGGTGCTGTGCACGCATATTTTGGAGATGAACAACCTAAAATACTGAGATCAGCATCAAAATTTTTAGTGTTCTTAGGATGACTCTCTGACTTTCCCTTACAAATAGAGTCATTACAATGCAAACCAAAGCAGTATTGCTAGAAATTAGTTTAATAAAAAAGAAAAAAAATTAAAGCTGGTTCTTATCACTTGCATCTTTAACAGGTAAGATTTTAACAGATAATATTGCATGCATATGGACATATTCTCACCTCATTTTTTCCTGGAGAAAAAACTTTAATTAAGGGAAACTTAACTTTAAAAAAAAAAAGAAACCAAACCTTAGTATCAGTATATCATTAAAATTAACAGTAGGTAAGAAACATGCATGGAAATTCATGCAAGTGTGAAGATAGCTGTCATCTCACAGAAATCAACTTATAACCTAGTACCATTAAGTGAGCCCCATCCTATTTCTCCATCTTCACAGCTGGTTATATTCCACACTGCTGAAAACTGCTGATCTTTCCTAAAGCTGCCTATAAATTTCCTCTGCTGCTGGAACATTATTCCAGCATTCACAGTTGAACTCTGCTGGTGACCAAGTTCAAATAGTTTGGGCAATGTTTCCAGCTGGGTGCAATGATGGTGGGATAGCAGTTAACACAGGCACAGGGAATATAGCATGGTTGGCCCCAGAAGCCAGGGAAACACTGGACCAGGCAAAACTTGTGGTCACCTATACCCTACAAGACAGCAGATCTGCCTGTCAGGCAAATACTAGTATTTTTGATGTGACATATGCAAATATAGCTTGCAGAAGATCAGCAGCACCCTTATGCTGGACACAAGTAGAGATGTTCTTGTAATATAAAAACATAAAAGTATTTTTTTTTAATTCTAGCAATTCAAGTCAAAATCAAAAGAAAAGAATGCAGAGATATCTACTTACTCTAATTTGCAGCTACTTAGCATATCCCCTATTCATTAAAAAAATCTATTGAATCCTACTCTAGACAGAAACTGCACTGAGTTTTGTTGTCCATAATATCCAGAAATGATCTACAAAAATGAGAACCTTACTTAGATCAGGACTACAAGCACATTTTTTGCTTGGAAAGGCAAAAGGCATGTTGTGTTACCTTCACTTCTAGTGGGGATCCCATATTTCACAAGGTTTGCCACTTCTCCTGGGAAGCAGCCACAATACACCATATTGCACTTTCCAGGCATAAAGGCAATGCATAGGGCTGGAGCCAAGGGTCAGCTGAAACACACACACATTTTTTCTTCCAGGAGAAAAGGGACTAGAAAAAACAGGTTGGGTGACACTGTCTTTATAAAAAAGAAAAAAAAAAAATCAACTAGAAGCTATCAGTGGTCACAGTAGTGTTAGGAGGTCTGGGGGCTCCTTGGGGGTTGGGAGCAGTGGGGAACCCGAAGGGAGGGCTGGGCAGGGCCTAGCAGCTTGCCCCACTAAGCAGGTGCACACTCCAGAGGCTTCAGATACCTTTAAAAACTTCGTTAGATATGCAAATGATGTATCTATAGAAATTAGGAGAAAATTAAGTGCCCTTTATTTGAATCAATTATGATTAACTCAAATGTAATTAATAAAGAGGTCAAGAAGTAACTTTAAAAATGCTGAAGGGACACCTGGGTATAAAAAAAAACCCTAGACCAGAATTTCCTCTTCCTGTTCTTTGAAAATTCTTTATGAAAAGTGAACTTTCTAAAACATCAAACTTTGTCTAGAGAAATGACAAATATTAAAGTCACACACTTTTCAGTGAGGATTTAAAAAATTAAGAGGATTTAATCAGGTATCACAAATGTATCAGTAAGAGCTATGGGCTCAAGATGTAACATTCTAGCTATGTCTGTATTGATCTTACCATTTATTGTGATACTAGTTTTCCCTTTTCTCAAGCAAGTGTCACTTTAACAGCATACAAACGATATTTGGTTAGGAAAAGCAATGCTGGGCACTCTGCCAAGGACTATAAATGCTCAGAGGCATCTGAGGAAAAGGCAGTGGTCTGAACATGGATTCAAAAGCAGAAAAAAAGAAAACTAGCCCAAAACTAGAGAATCTGGGAAGCTGTTGGCAAAAATGAGCACAGAGTGTATAGAGCCAAAGGAGCCATTTAAAAACACAATACAGAAGGAGCTCAAGTGAAAGCAGACAAGTTTTCATTACTAATCACTGCTGGTAAATGACTTCAGGAAAAGTTATAGCACTTAGAACTGAACTACATTCTTTGCACAGCCACCTTTGTAATTAATAGCTGAATTTGATGCTGAACTGATGACTTCCTGTTATTTCCTCCCATATGCCAAAGCAGGTAACTGTGCAATATTCCACATTTGCAGGTCATGCAGGCATATAACTAGACACATCAATGGTGTATTAAACACACTAGAGCAAACTTACTGATTTTCTATGTCGAGAGCTCCTTTTTCAACAGAATATGCCTCCCTCACCCCTCATGAAGGCTGAACCAAGCATCTCACCCAGCCTGGCAAGCTGTACACAGTCCACAAGCTGTTCTGCAGACAGTCTTTCATTCTCAGTACAGCCCTGGGTGCGCTAAAGTTTGCTTGCTTTTCTTTTCCAGGTGTACCATTGGTTTAATAAATTATATCATTTTCCCCATAAAACTACCCCCCTGTATCACTGTCTGTCACAAATACAACAGTGCTATTATTCCTAAATATTTTGCAGTGTAAAGTCCCCACTGACTGCAGCTGTAGCTGAGAAGAATGAGCAGTCCTGTCAGTTACTCCCAAAGACACCAGTGCAGGGGCCCAGATAAAATTCTGTCAATGGCTACTTGTGAGATACCTGGTTTTAAAAGACCTACA
Organism: Calypte anna; assembly: GCF_003957555.1. Taxonomy (NCBI): domain Eukaryota; kingdom Metazoa; phylum Chordata; class Aves; order Apodiformes; family Trochilidae; genus Calypte; species Calypte anna. The sequence continues at coordinate 61,964,397 of NC_044246.1, read as the reverse complement.
TCTAGACTCACTCTCAAATTTCCAGAGAACCCTTTTTTTTTTTTTACAGCAGAACTTAATTTATTTCATCAAAGAGGGATTCTCTGTCTTCCCTTTTTTTGCCCTGCTTGCTAGTGAGTCTCCAGTAAGGAAGGGTCTTACTGCCAAGAGACCCCTTTATTAAATAATTGATTTTTACGAGACACCCCAGAGCACAATCATCCTCTTGACTGAATGATATAAAGATTACTGCTAATGAGACAATTGAACATTATCTCAGCGTGTACCCTGAAGAGCAGCAAATAAGAGACTGCACTGGCAATCAAAATGTGGCATTTCCCAACTCATGAAGGCTTGACTTTGACACCTGTGTACAAAGCCTTTTCTTTCACAAAACATTTTGCACTATTATGCAGATTTCCACCAGAATCATCAATAGATTTTGAGCTTTTCAAGTGCCCAGTAGAGACAACTACAGCTTTGAGGTAATGGGTCAACAGGCAGAGACTGACAACCTGGTGCTGATTCATGGCACATCACTTCAGAGGGATGACACACTTGGTTGTCAGTTTTGTAGTTTTATGCTCGAATTTAAAAAATGGTGACACACCGTGATCCTGGACTACATTGCAGGCTCACTTCTCAGCTTTCCCTAAATCTGATCCTTTCTTATCCATCCTCTAGGCTGTCCATGACCCACATCTGATTTTTCCCAGACTCCTCTTGCCAGTATTACTTCTCCCACATAAACTCTTTTGTTTTGACTCCAGGCTTACCATAACAGTCTGCCCTACTCACAGTATCACACCATGGCTGAGGTCAGAAGGCACCTCTGGAGATTGTCAAGACCCACTCCTCCAGATAAAGTGCAGTAAACTGGTGCAGGCTGCTCAGGGCACTGTCCAGTCAGGTGCTGAGCATCTCCATGGATGTAGACTCCAAAGCCCCTGTGGGCAACCTTATCCAGTGTTTGACCACTGCCACACTTAAAAAAAAGGTTCTTTTTATGTATTTCCTTTATTGCAGCTTGTGCCTGCTGCCTCTGGCACTTCCAATGTATAGTAGTGAAAAGAGTCTGACTCCATCATCTTCCCAGAATCCAAGGGAATCAATGAAGCATTTCTCCATAACTTTTTTTACGTGTAAGGCTTTTAGTGAGTGTCATAAAATAATGTCACATACAGACAACTATCTTGCAAGTCCAGAATATACAGCTTGACATCAAGTGCACTGTAAGAAATTATAACAAGTCACACTAATTCCTGTTCAACTCAGTGTGGTTTTTAACTTGACTTTACATAATGAGTATATATAAGAGAATAAGTATGTTTTTTCCCTATTTTTCATCCCCATCAAGGATCAATTTCTAACTAACTCACATCACAGCTTTGAAAGCTGCTTTTTGTCAGTGTAGTTTGATCAGTGGAAAGAGACTTTCCAATATCACTGTTAAAAAAGGTGCAGATTGAATTATTCTGCAAGCTACTTTCTTAATTTAGTGTCAGGATAAACAGCAAGAAGAAAAGGAAAAGAAAGAATTCAGAAGTGTGAGAATATATAACTAGGAAATAAGAAGGTATTTATTAATATTTGCCTGCTTATGTAATCTTACAGATTCGTAAATCAGTATTATTGATGGGACTGCAGGTGGAAACAGCATTTAAGAACAGATGCTGTGCTTATTTTCAGTTTACAGCTTCCTTCAAACTTGCATATATAAGTCCATTTATACTTATCATTAAAATAGTCCTCAGTAGAATCTTACATAAGATTACATTCTGAGGGATTCAATCTTGAAATTAATGAAACAGCAGGAGTAATGCTTCACAAAATATACTGTTCTCAGTAGACAAATATAGCATAGCTTAGAATTCCTAAGAAAGTTTGTAGCACATTTTGGAAGAGCCAGGAAATCTTGCAATAAAGGAAACATCCACGTCAGTCATCCACTGTTAAATCTTTGCCCAAAGGTAAGTCCAGCTTGCTATTCTGCATGGATAAATTAGGAAATACAGTGATGACTAAGACAATCTCTTCAGAGAGAGTTCATGCTGCTTTAAAAGTAGAACTCTACAATGGAAATGCTATGCAAAAGATAAACTAATCACAGCAGCCTTTGTATAATTAAAAGCAGTTCTAACCCTGGCATTCTTTCAAGCACTAGAAAACAAGTGACTGTCTGCAATTGTGGCACTATTCCAAAGACAAGATGTGCCTGACAGGAATAACTCCTTGCCTTGGTAACTAAACATGAACTACTAATGGTGGAGATTTGAAAGGAAACCTGACATAATGGAGATCAATACAAAACTTTGGCAGAATGGGTATGTATTGTGCTCTGTCTCTGTATAGGATGGAGAGTCATTTAGATGCACAAAATCAATTAATTAGGTCTCACTGTTGAAATTCACTGGCTTTCTCCTGAAAGCTTCTCTCAACACTCACCTCTGTAATAGATAACAGTACTCCCATCTCATTGAAGCTATAATTGAAGAGTTTCCAGTTACTGGGGTATTAAAAAAAAAAAAAAAAAAAGAGAGAGAGGAAAAAAAGGGATTTGACAAAAAGCACAATCTCATCCCTTAGCTGCCAATGCATAATTTTATGCTAAAACCCCCTCTAGTCTATAAATAAGCAACTGAGCTTTGTAAAACGATGAGAATTTCCTTCCTCTTCTCTAACAAACAAAGTATAGTTAAGCATTTAAACGCAAAGAATATCCATCTACCACTTCTCAGTTATGTCAAATTAGCAGAAACTAATGCTGTGATGCATAACAATAGAATTCGGAAATTGTAAGTGGTGTTATTAGCTGCTCGTTTTTTTACTCTGGTCTTTTTGCCAAAGAAGACAATTATCCTGTGTATATAGTACACAAAACATTTAAATAAATTACACACTTATGCATATGCATCCATTCATTAAAGATAAAAATAGGGCTTTTCTTCATTCAAAAATGATAAAGCACTCCTTGTAATTTACTATGGTAATTTAAATAAATGCAAAAACCCCACAACAAAACCCCATAAAACAAACTATTCACAGTTAAAGGACAATGTTGCAGATGTTTAAAATCCTGCAGTTTTCAAGTGTATTTTTCAAAGGTATATTTCCCCATATAACTTGAAAAACTGAGGAAAACCAAAACGTGACTGCAGCATTTTGGATAGGGGTAAGAAAGGAAGGAAGGGATTACTGGCTAATATGAAAAGCTCACTCACCAATTAAACTCCATACATGTGGTTTTCCTGAAGTTTATGTTTGACACCACACTGCTCTAAATTTTAACATGGATTTATTTTCAGTGTAAGTGAACGACCAATGAAGACGAAGCATTCTATAACCATACCCAGTCAGCACAAGTGCTAAGAGAAATAAGTGAAAACCTCTTTGTTGATATTACAGTGCAGGTACAAGGAGTCTAGGGTTCATATATAGGTACAAATATCTGCAATTATTCTGACCGGAGCATAATTCCTGCTTCATTCCCGCAACATTCTTGAGAAAAAAAGGCAGGCTTTTTTAAAAGGGTTATTGAATTTTTCAACTTAAAAGTCCCACATATCAGCCAATAAACTGCCTTACTGCTAAAATAACAAAGAGCTAGGAAACATGGATATTAAATAAAGGTCCATAAGAAAGAAGACAATGAAAAGATTTCATAGAATCATAGAATTTTCAGGATAGGAAGGGATCTTTAGGATCACATAGTTCCAACCGCCCCCCCCCCCCTGCCACAGGCAGGGACACCTCCCACTAGATCAGGTTTCTCAGAGCCCTCTCCAGCCTGGCCTTAAAAACTTCCAAGGATGGGGCTTCTACCACCTCTCTGGACAACCTGTTCCAGTGTCTCACCACCCTCATGGTGAAGAACTTCTTCCTAACACTCAATCTAAATCTCCCCACCTCTAGTTTGAATCCATTCCCCCAGCCCTATCACTACCTGACATCCTAAAAAGTCCCTCATCAGTTTTTTTGTAGCCCCCTTCAGATACTGGAAGGCTACAATAAGGTCTCCTCAGAGCCTTCTCCTCTCCAGACTGAGCAACCCCAACCCTCTCAGTCTGTCTTCATAGGAGAGGTGCTCCAGCCCTCTGATTATCCTCATGGCCCTTCTCTGGACACACTCCAGCATGTCCATGTCTTTCTGGTAATAGGTAAATAAAACTTGAGAACTGGACACAGAACTCTGGGTTGGGTCTCACCAGAGCAGAGTACAGGGGGGAGAATCACCTCCCTGGACCAGCTGGCCACACTTCTCTTGATGCAGCCCAGGATCCCATTGGCTTTCTGGGCTGCAAGTGTACACTGATGGCTCATGTTGAGCTTCTTATCCACCAGCACACCCAAATCTTTTCCTCAGGGCACCTGATACTCTTCCTTGCCCTGCTGTTTTAGAGGCAAGTGCAGCATGTGGCATTTGTAGTGCCTTTGGAGCTTTCCTTGCTGACAGAAAACATCAATAAACTACATAGCTCTACTACATTTTGAGCAAGTGAAAAGCTGCCTTCAAAGGTCTTGTTACAAAATGATACAAATATAGTTCTTTTTAATGAAAATGTGACCTACAGAAAAAGAGCAACAATGTTTCCTTTATTACTTTAGTCTCAATTTCTACTCACCAGGCAGGGAATACTCTTTCAATATACAGGTGACTTACCAGAAGACCCATTACAAAATCAATCTAGGCTTATAAAAAAGGCTCTAACACATATAGTACAACAGATTTCTATAGCTTTTCATACTGGCACCTCCACCACAGCAGCCCCTAGTAACTACTAAGAAAGACTGAATTCCTTTTATTCAAAATATTTCCCCTGTAAAGATGTTTGTATTCCTCATGAGAAATGTGTGTGGCCTCTTCAGAGGATGAATATGAGTGCATTGGTAGGAGCTGAAATCAAACTCACCCTTCTCTTGACCTTCAAAGTATATGCATGGTGCTATGCACATGGTTGTACAGCAGGCAGCAGGGTTGACAACCTAGGATTGAGAATCAGGATTCTCAAGTGCAAATGATAACATATGTGCTTGCAACTGCTCTCAAAGATTGGGTAATCCAATTTAGTTTTACTGATTTAAAGTGTACTCTCACAAAAGCACTGTATTCCCAAAAAGGCTGCTCAGGATTTCACTTGAAGGCCACCAGGGTTAAAGTACTTTTTGGAATACAGAAGGAAAACTTCAAGACATCTTACTCGCAGCCTGTGTCACGTCCTAATATTTTAACAAATATTTGTGTAATTATTTGTTCTTTGAATTCTACAGATCAGTTATGAGAAGGTGCTAGTCACGGATCAGAAATTAAGGGGATAAAAAGAGAAGCAACAGTGGAGATGATGAAGAACTACCACACCTTCTTCCTACTAATGAATGGCAAGGAAGGCAACTGGTAGCAAGCACCCAAAAGGAAAGCAGAAGGGTAAGGAAAGAATCAATGAAAGCAGACCATGATGGTGGACAGCTGGAAAGGTCACAATGCTGCCTGCTTGATTTATTTAAACTTCGAAGACTGCCTCCTTTAAAAATCTTGTATTAATGCAAAGTGCATAGCTGTAAGCACATCCTACAACCTCTCATTCAGGCATGCTACAGTTCTGTCTAATCAGGATGAACAATTCACTCTAATGAAACTTAAATGTATTAGTGACAGTTGAACATGTTTTGCATTATATAGCTAGGAAAATTACATGTCTCTTCCATATAGAAATTAACTTCAGTAACCCCATGAACAATAATTACAATCAACATGAAAACACAACATGACAAAATGCACCCTGCAATTTATCTCCTCAACAAAATTGAGCTGTACAGAAGGGAAGATACTCCATCACTTCACTCTGTATGGGTGCACCAAGCACTTAATGAAGTTTCTTTACACTACAGATTTCTTCAAATCATTAGCCACTTAATATGAAACAGATGCTCCACATAGCATCTTTTAGGCATTAACATGAATTTAATCCGTTTTACCTCTATACTATGACTACTTTTTGTCTTCTGAAATGTAAAAGAGAAACTCAGAACAAGACAGCCATTACATGTGGTTTAAAAAGAATTATATGGGTTTCATATGTAAAGAAAATAATCCAACCCCACCTTTGAACACATTAATGAGATCAGTGTTAAACCAGTAAGAATTATACACACATTTTCAAGAAGTGAAGTTTAAAAGGGCACCATCAAATAAGTTAACATTTCATTAATAATGCTTGCTTTCATCTTAACATGACAGAAGAATGAAGAACATCACTGGTCAACATATTCAAGTGTATCTGTGACTCTAAAGGAAGTCAAATCAGAGAAGAGACATCACTTGAGCACCAAGATGAAAAAGAATGAAGAAAAAAAGCAAATGAGAAACCTAGATAAAATCTGTAGATAAAATCTGGGGTCAAGAAACCTTGGGGTCAGACACAGTGTGTCTGGGGGTCAGACAAAGTGTGTCTGCGATTGAATTAACAAGAAATGTCATCTTTCTTTCGACTTTCCCGCAAATACAGGTAAGGAAATAGTTTAAGTAAGTCCCTTAATTCCAGTAAAACCAGAATTAAATAACCCATCATGATAAGTAGCTTAGGCCACGGTCAGAACTTTATTCAATTTATCTTTGGAAGCATTAAAGAATAAATATAGACAATATGAAAAAAACCAAAACCAAAAGAACATAATAATGGATTTGCTATGTGAGAAAACTGGAAATATAAACCCATGAATTTTTCAGTGTTAAAACATACTAGACAGAATATTTGAAGATAAAAATAAATTCTAATTAAACCAAAAAGCAATTACCTCTACCTCTGTATTTCATCAAGATATTACAGTTTGGTATGAAAAGAACGGGATGCTAAATATGCATGCTTCATTCTCATGGTCTCATTTTCTCCCCATTTCTCCACACCCATCGTTTTACAGTGTCTCATAAGAGTTGGTGAAAGTGACTTTTTAAACTAGAGAAATAAAAATAACAGAAAACCATTAAAAAAAAAGGAATTGTATGTACTGATTTAATTAATCATTCCTTTGTTGAAACAACTGATAAATCAGGTAAGGTACTTTTGAGCTATATGCTGTAGAATAGATTATATATGATCTCTAAGATGTTTTAATGGTGATTAACTTGAATGTATTACTGTACCCTGATAACTCAAAAAAATATAATATTTTGCATTAATATCTATATTAATCTATAATATAATCTATAATATAATCTAATATATAATATATAAATTATATAGTATATACTATATACTATATGTTATATAGTATATTATACATAATATGTATAATATATATAATATATAATGCATTCTTAAATTGAGTTTGACTTAACTTTAAAATATGTTATCATGACTTTAGGTGTGCCTTGCAAAGAAGGTGCAGAAATTTAGGCTACCAGTAAGAAATTCCAATGACATTCAACAACTTCTTGAACACCTACCTGACTTGAAAGCTAAGTGTGGGTTAACATTTGCCTTACATGATAATGAAGCAACTACTTACATGAAAATTAGTTGTACACCTGTGCCTGGACTTTGATTCTGTCTAAAAATTAAAAGCACCAATTACTACTGTTCTTCCTGATATCTTTATCCTAGCCAAGAAATCTCAGACTGTCTCACAAGGGAAAGGTGGCGGAGGAATGCAGAAAAAATAATCATAGAAGTAGCTTCTGATCAGAATGAAATCACAAACCCTTCAGCCAAAACCAACAACAACCCGATATCCTCCAGTTATCACACCAACAGGAGGATGCAAGAGCAGCTCTGTGCAGGAGCTCAAGCAGCAGCACAAATTCATTCATTTTCAGTTTTAAAATTCAAATTGAGCTGCCTGCAGAGAAGCTGATAAGCTCTCTAGTAGAGTATAAAGTGTACACAGACCTTAAGATCTAGCACAGGTGGATTATGTGTAATGAAGTAAAAGGAATAAATATCATCTGGGGTGAACGAATCCATCACAACTCTTACCCATGCAAGCAAAACAAAGCACAAAATGCAGAGTTATGAATATAAATATCTCAAAGAGTATATAAATATTACATTTACAAGAACGTGCCTTAGAGTTCTGAGTAAAATAGAGTACTACAGCACACATTACACATTTAGGAGAACATAAAGCAGACGGCAAGTTTTCTTCTTCTTCAGCTGCTGGGTTAAAGACTGACCAGATGCAGGAAGGATATTTTTAAAAGGAGATGAGGAACATAAATTGTCACCACAACTCACAATATTTTTTAAAGAAACAAACCAACACCACAACAAAACAAACCAAGACCAAAACAACAACAAAAAAACAAACAGGAGAAAGAGGCCGTCATGCTGTCATTTTTCTGTGAAAGGTCTGTAAGGTCTGTTAGCCAATCAGCCATAATACTGTGCACTCATTTAACATCTGTACAACATTTATCTTTAGTCCTGCCACCAAGATGACTGAGTCACTCTTACCTCTTCCGAAATAGTGGATTTCTTCTGAATTAGTGTTTACATTCACACTTCCTTCATACATGACTTGATTTGGAAAATGACATTAAAATGTTTTTGGTTTTTTGGGTGGTTTTTATGTGTTTGGCTTAATTTTACTTGTTTTTTGTTTGTTTGATTATTTATAAATTGCAGCTAATAGGCTAGCCCACAGCAGTCAACGAAGAAGAAACATCAATATTCATTCTATACAGTTGCCAGGTTGCCCACAGGATAAGCTGACAATGTCCCAAACTTATCTGCACTACGAAAATATATATGTTGAACTAGAGCTCAGATCTGACTACAACACAGCATCCCAGGTATGTGCATCCTCCTGCACATGTATTTATTTTTTTTTTCACCTAGATTAAGAACTGATTCAGCATTTGTTTTTCCATGTATTTGTTTTCAGTAATAGATTGCAGTTTGACAATAGGAAAATATGTAATATTCATAGTAAAAACTGCAAAAATTCTGAGGGAATCCTGATTTTGTAGTAATATTAAGAATATATTATAGGTTGTAACCAGTACTGTCAAAGCAAAATCCTGGAGTGACTTGAATAACGTTTTTCAAGCTGAACATAGTAGTTTTCATGATTGATTTCTCACATCAAAAAGTATAATAATAAACACCATATATTTTTCATTTGTTGTAGCATGGCAAGAATCATAGAATCACAGCATTATTTGGGTTGGAAGGGACCTAAAGATCATGTAGTTCCAACCCTCCTGCCATGGGCAGGGACACTTCCCTCTAGACCAGCTTGTTCAAAGCCCCATCCAATCTGACCCTGAATACTTCCAGTGAGGGTCTCCACAAGTCCCCTGGGCAACCTGTGCCAGTGTCTCACCACCCTCATAGTAAAGGATTTCCTTCTAATGCCTAATTTGAATCTCTCATTAGCCCTTGTATTATTACATTCCCTTGTGAGACGTCCCTCACCATTTTTCCTTCAGGCCCCTTCAGGTACTGTAAGGTCACCCCAGAGCCTCCTCTTCTCCAGGCTGAACAACTCCAACTCTCAGTCTGTCTTTATAGGAGAGGTGCTCCAGCCCTCTGATCATCTTTGTGGTCCTCCTCTGGACTTGTTCCAAGAGCTCTATGCCCTTCTACTGTTGGGGACTGCAGAACTGGACACACTACTCCAGGCAGACTAAATGTTAAATGCAAGTTCTGATATTAAAACAATGCTATACTTGCAATATTTATTGCTATTGTCTTTTATCTGCACAACACTGGAGTGAAATGTACTAATGCAAGCTGCTAACACACCAAAACGTAGCAGTCTCAAGGAATGAACACTCATATCTACCTCCTCTCCCATAAAACCAGTGGGAATTCTTAAGAAGCCCTCAAAAATTACACAGTTTAGTGGTGCTGCTTCATGGTGCCGAGCCCTGCAAGATCTTTGGAGATGGCAGCAAGACCAGTCATTATAACTCTGAGGAGATGGCCCAGTCTAAATTTGTCAGGATTGGATTGGTGTCTTAGGAAGGTATATATCTCTTGGTATCTCCCCACCTTATCTCATCCTGCCCTTCTCCCAAGTGCAGCTTGTGCTCTCCATCCTTTAACCAGCCTGCCCTCACCACACACACACACCAACCACAGCTGCCCCTTCTGACCCAGCACCACTGCACTTACCAAGGCCCAGGAGGTAAAAACAGGAGGGGAAGAGGCAGCTGAGGCTTATGCCAAATGGTGAAGCTGCTGCTGCTAAAGGTGGAAGGGAACCAGGAAGGCTGCTGGAGCTAGAGGAGGCTGCCCTGACATCCCCAATTTGGCTCAGAATCCCCATGTTGGTGCTTTGTCTGCACCTCTTTTCCTAGGACAACTCCTCCAAAGTAACAAAAGACTCCACCCCACTCTGGCCTGTTTGAATAAATGCTTACCTATTGAAACTCATGTATGCATTTGAGGCTGTCACACATGTAATACCTCCAGCTCTGATGGGGACACAACTGTGAAGAGGGAAATAGTGTTATCCAAGTTCCCGGGTGCTTTTTCCCATTGGCTTTTGTCCAGTATCAGGCTCCTTATTCCTCACCTAAAACCCTTCCTGAGCACAATAGCTCCAATGCCTCATGTTTTCTTATATTTTGACCTCTATCTCTGTCAGTCCTTTGTTTAAATCTCAGTTTCTAAATTATTTACAGCAAGAACTGGCTGGGTACAGCAGAAAGGAGCCCTATGCTCTTTCTGAGAAAAAAAAGGGTGATTTTCTGCAACATGGAGGAGACAATTTTAAAAAGCTACTGAAACAGAAAGTACATGAGTTAAAGGGAAGAAAAAATTATGTGTTGGAATACACCTTAGTGCATGATGTTCACAGTGATAATTTACAGCACATTAGCAAATATTCTTAAGTATTTTGATACTCCTAATCCATTTCAAAAACAGGACTATATTTCAGGGGAAAATGGTATGGTGAGCCGGCATTAGCACTGGCTGCAATTCTGTTCCATTAAATTTGTTATTTTGGGCTCACTACATGCAGGCAAATTCTCAGAAAATTAGTGCTTCTTTATTGCTGCATTTGCAAACCTGTACTGGGGCACCCACAAGTTGTAGGATTAATACTTTAACATCCTTTCTTGAGCAGTGAAACTTGTTTACAAAATCTACACACAATGTGCAATTGCTTCAAACATGAACATTTTTCAGTGTAAATGAACAGCCTAAAAAAACATCCACCGGAGGAGCAAAATGAAAACATTCTCCCCGTTTTGTTTTAATTAGTAAATAATTTACTTCAGTTCAGTACCATTGTTATCTTTAGAGATAAAGCTTCTATGTTCCTTCAGTCTAAGCTGAATTTTAACTCTTGGAACAAAATGAGCAAATATACCAGAAGTTCATCAAAAGAACAGATCTGGCTTTCAGATTCTCAGCTCTGAAGCAATTTTGTTTTAGCATATATTCACAGTTTTCATTCTGCTCCTCAGTTGCCTTTTTTTTATGTAAATAGGTAGGGTTTTCAGCTTTTGCAGAGCACTCTGCTCCTGTAGCAATACTCCTGCTGCGCGGTTAGTTTAAAATCTGCCTATATTCAAGTAAGTTTCAACAAGATTATGTATTTCTGCCTGGCAGATAGAAACTTAATAGGAAGGTAGATAGAAACCCCTGAAGGGGTGACAGTCACACTTAAGTATGTATATTACTGAATAATACTTAAGTAAAACATTAATTTTAGCATGCTATAGTTTCCTTCAATGGGAAGGTTAAGAACTCAATTTACTTAACAGTCAATACCTCTAAGCATTCCCAAACCTTCAGGCTTTCTCAAGTTACCCTGAAATATGGTGGGGCAGGTAGGGGTACATACCATGCTTACACCTTGGATCTAGCCTTATCCTCTTTTTTCTCTTCTCTTTCAATTAGTTCAGCATTCTAATCTACTTTTTACATGGGATTTTTGTTAAAAGCTCCAGGCTCTGTAGCTCAACTAACAAGTCTGTCCTTCCCCTTTGGCAAAGCAAATTATTTGCAGGTGCCTGTACTCTCTAAAGGGGCACAAGTGTCATGGCAGCATTTCTCCCTGATCTTGGAGAAGAAAGAACTGTCATGTCCTTTCCTTGCAGGATAGCTCTGGACTCCTACCTCCAACACTGGGGGCCAGAACAGGCAAAATAACTACACAAAGACTAAAGTTCCACTTGGCACAAATTGCCTGCTTGTGTGCTATGGTATGAGAATGCTTATCCTTCCCCACATGGTCTCAGACTTTGTTTCTGCTTCCACTTGAGAATCCAAGTCAAAAGATATTGCTCAATTAACCTAAAATATAATATCTAGAACTGGTTGATGCAAAACTGGAGTAGCTACCAGTCCTACTTTTGATGGTGAGGCAAGACACGGGTATTTTAGAGACTAACAAGATCAGAAATTTGGGTAGGCTAACAGCAACAGACCATAGGAGGTTTGGCCGAAGTTGGGCTGGGCAGCTGTCTGGGTAGATACCTAGCTGAGGTTAGTTACACAGAGACAAACAGAAAACTGTTACAGTATATGAAAGAAAAAGAAAGAATGGTATAAAGCAACTTTGTGGGTTTCCAAATGTTACAAACTTAACAAAATAGAAAGACTGCAGTGGAAAGCATGTTTTTTGCAAGGGATAATGAGGGGAAAAAAGATGACCCTACACTGTCTCCTATCTTTTTCTAGTTGTAGTAATCACCACAAAACCCATCAACATTTCTGAACAAAGAAACCTGATTCTTCCCTGTGGACCTTTGCAACTACACAGTCCAAAGCGTGACCGTAAACTGTATTCCAAAATAACAAAAAGGGCATGAGGGATGATGGTCTCAAACTACAGATATCTGATTAAGACAGAATATTCTCAGCAGTCAACCAACAAAATAGGTTAAATAGCCTAAATATTCGTTAATTTCCCTGTTTCTTCCCCTATTTTCATTATTTTTGCTCACAAATTGCACACAAATCAGGACAGTCTATGTAAAACAATGTTAAATCCTTTGTCTAATGTCTTTTTCTGTATCCAGTTGTATTTGAATCTACTCTACTCAGTAACAACTGTATATATTAAAAAGGTTGTTTAGGTTTTATGTCTGGAGAACTGTTATTCTATCATCCAGCCTCCGCCTCATTTTGTTTTCAAACTCTACTGGACCAGAAACTAACAAGCCTGATGAACCTTAGGCCTTATCTACAGGACTGTTAAGCTAAAATGTGTAATCCAAGTCAGGCACGACTCCAGCGCAGGAAGCTCATCCTTCTCTTGGGTCTCATTTTCTCCTCTCTTCTCATCACAGAAGCAGCTCTCTGGTTCTTCTGACTCCCACTTCACACACTCATTAGCCTAGTAACCAGCTGGATCTGATAATCAGGCTCCAAAACCATAAAAAAAGCCAAGGGCAGTCTGGAGTGAGAAGACATGTTTCACCATGTCCCTGGCAGCAGCCCCACAGCATGGCTTTCCTCAGGATCCAATTGAAAGGACAAGGAGTGCTGTGTAATGGATGCTGAACAGAGAGGACAGACTGGAGCTTCCCTCCCAACCCCACAGTCTGTAAAGTCCCTCCAAGATGTGACATTGGTACTTCAAATTTACCTGGGCTACTTAAACTGATTTAGGAACATCAGTTCAAACGACATTTTAAGGCAATAGTGGGCCCTGCACTTTGGGGCAGAGGGGAAAGCAGAAGGAAGCATACTCTACATTTTAATTTCTGACAAGCTAGACAGAATGTCACTTTATTTCTCATCTTCTCATCTTTTATACTTTCATAGCTATTTTATCCCTTCGAGGGCTGAAAGAAAATATTGAAATACCATGAAAATAAAGTTTAATGAATACCATGAGAATATTCGCCACTCCAGAGAAGACCACCCACCTCTTCCTTTTCCCATGAAAACTGCAGTACAGATGTTCTGTTCTCTAGTAGGTGCAGCACCGGAGAAAAAGCAAGGGAAGAATCCCATGGGCTTCTCAGGATCCCCTGGGGCAGGCTTGTACGTGCTCTTTCCTGTCTCTTCAATACCACCCACTCTCTCAAAAAAAGTAAAGACTGATAGGATATTTTAAGAAAGTAATGTTACAAAATATAGATCTCATGGAAAATTCTACTGATTACTCACCATTTTAGGTAATTTTAGTCACGGTTTCCAGCACAAAGTAAAACTAGAAGGATAAAATTGACCACTTTGGCATATTAGGATGGCCAAGGACTGGAACAAAGTCAGTGCTGCAGCATGCAAACCAGATCAGGAACTAATAGATAGTATTAGTATCTATTTTTTCTTCTTTTGGATTTTTAAATGCATTCTGTTTGTTAACCTTGTTTAGTTCTTTATCTATGTTGTCACTGAGACAACTGTGACAGGATCCTAAACAAAGGTTTCAGAATCCATTTCTTGGTCCATAAAGTACTCCCTTTGACATGGCTAGCAAAATCCACATTCTTTTTGGTCTTAACATTGCATATAAACACAGTTCGGCAGAATTGCTGTAATTCCGCTGGGATTACTCGCATGAATAGTTACAGACATTTTTATTTGCAGGGCTGGAATGTAATGATAAAGTCACCTGAATTTTTAGAATGATTAAGAGGCAATGTTAGAGAAATTCAGACAAATGTGTGAAAGAATATTTCAAGAGCAGTTCAGACACTTGAGACTTTGGAGTCACTGAAGTGCTTTTTTTCAGCTATCTCACAGCTTTTGTATTAAATGTTATACTTTTGTTTTATATGATAAAGACCACATCAAAGTTGCCTGTGCCATGAAAAAAACCCAAACAGGTCAGTTAGTGAAGGATGAGATACACAATAACAAACAAGACAAAAGAGATGTCGTATCCCTGTAGTTTGGTCCACATTCAAACAGGGGCTTTGGAATGACTTTTTTCAATATTCTTCTGAAGGTTGTCAAAAAAAGCCCACTCCAGCCTACTGTTCATAACTAAGAAAAATGAAGAAAAGCAGCCTAGACTAGTTATGTTTCTCTACCAACAGCCTTAGAAGTAGCCTACAAGAATCTATTAAGTTATTAAATCCTATTCAAACTCCTACTAAAGGCTTTATGACTCTTGACAGACTTGACTCTTGACAAGGCTTTTTAGTTATTGGAGGGTTTTTTGGCTATGTTTTGGGGCTTGTTTTTTATGAGTGTCTTTTGTGGGGTCTTTTTGCTTGTTTTGTGGATATTTTCCTTTAAAAAACACAAAACAACAGAAACTGTTTATGTATTCTTCCTTAATATCACAAAGTCTCCCCAAATGATTTGAGTAGAGAATGGGCTACACACTTTTGCACCTGTAAAACTCTGCTCAGCCAGAATAGAAGCAAGAAGTGAGGAATTAGAGGACAATTGCCCATAACAAAGTTACAGATAGAAAGACAGAAGAAGCATGTTGGAAATGAACAGTCACAGGAAGATCTGTAATTAAATTTGTTCAGGGATTTTAAGGATTTGAAATAGCTGACAACCCGACAGGGGAAGATCTACTATTAGAACCAGACTGAAAAAAAAAAATAATTTTTAGAAGAGCAAACTGAAGAGAGTGAAAGGAGACCAGAATCACATTCCTCCAAAATCCAAAGATTTAATATGGATGAAGAACACATAATTTTGAAAGACTATTGCTTTCTTGGATCAAGTTGCCTCTATTGTAAATCACTGAACAAGATATAATTAAGAAATAACACATGCTAGGCATTAAGTTTCTAAGCAGTCAGAAAACACTGTAGATTTTAGTAAGAAAACCAAAACCAAACAACCCCCCCCATGGTTTACTTGTTACTTATCACAGTTTGTAAAGCTCTTCTACTGCTATACTTGGCATGCACACTATATCTTCACTTTGTTGCAGAGTTATATAAAACTATGTCCAATCATAGCCTATAAATCCTTACTTACTTCTTTTGCATAAATCAAGGACAGTTCAGAAGACAAACCAAAAGCCAGACTTTTCTATTACAGATTGCTGTAATCCTTATATTAAGTGTTACGGGTGATAAAAGAAAACTTTTAGCATTCACCAAACATGTACTGACAGATTTTTATGTTTGAGAAATCCGTTGTTCCATTCTGTAATCACTTTGTAACTCTATTAACAGCAGACAGCCAACTGACCGCACCACACACAGGAAAAAACACCCCAGTGTTTTGTCCATGGGTTCAACTAAAAGAATAGAAACAAGAAGACATTTTCTTCTTAAAATATGCTTAGTGGAAAGCCTGAACAATCCAGGTTGTTCAGAAAAGTAATTGGGAATATTGACTATCTCCAATTTATCTTTCTCGTGGGAATTAATTTGTAAAAGTTTGCTCTTGTTCCATCTCTCCATGCTCAGACTTAAAAGCTGCATGGGCCTCTATCCCGGTAAAAGTATACAGAGATATTGACTGCACATGTGGCCACCCACCCTGGCTCCTGCATTCAAGATATCACTCTCACAGAGGTGCTGCTATAACTTTACTTATGCTGTGCTGCAAGCCCAGTCAAGGAACTCATCTGGTTTTCAAATACAAGTAAGCAAATACCTACAACTCCTATACAATAGTGTCGACATCAAACTCTTTGCTATGAAACTCCATCACCAGCCTGGACTTCTGCCTACTGGTCCTTCCATTAACTTCTGCTCAGGTGTGAGTGATTACTGAATACAGGGATAATTTTTATGCTTTCAAATCTATGAGCTTCAAAGATACAATTTTTGATGCCAGGATATACACAAGACATTCAAATCCCTCAACAACTCGGCATAGTTATCTGTAACACCTGGGAGATCTTAACTTCTCTCCAAAAGCTGTAAAGTGTAGAGATTGGATTTCATCACAGTTCAGACAAGAGAATCAAAGTATTTTTTGCTCTGTTGCTCCTGGAGTGGGTGATGGGCTCCTTAAAAGTCACCAGCCATCACAACCAGAAGACCAGTCTGTGGCTGAAAAACTGATTACTCACTGACTAAAAAGACCTATCAACTTACAGCTCTGCACTGACACTGCATATTCTTAGAGATCATATATAATCTATTTTTCCACAGCAGAAATACAGAACTTTATTTTGGTCTCAACTCAGAGCATATCTTTACAACAATGGAAAAAGCGCTTCAGTTTTCTTGGGCAGAAATTTGCATAAATATCATAAAATCATAGAATCATAGAAAGTTAGGAGTTAGAAAGGACCTTGAAAGATCATTGAGTTCAAGCCCCCCTGCCATAGCAGGGTCACCTATAGCAGGTCACAGAGGAACACATCCAGGAGGGTTTTGAATGTCTACAGGAGACTCCACTCTCTCCCTGGGCAGCCTGTTCCAGTGCTCTGTCACCCTCACTGAGAAAAAAATCTTCCTAATATTTATACAGAGCTGCCTATGCTCCTGTTTATAACTGTTGTCCCTTATCCTATTGTTGGTCACCCCTGAGAAAAGCTTGACTCCATCCTCCTGGCACTCACCCCTTACATATTTATAAACATTAATGAGGTCACCCCTCATTCTTCTCCAAGCTATATATCACAAGAGTCTGAAGGCAAGAGTAGTTTTACCTCCTGCCTGGCTGTCCTACTCCTATTGCTTCAGCCTTTGTCCCCTTAACCACCCCAAGTACAGAATTTACCTACATTTGTAGACTGGCTCCCAGGTTTAAAAAATGCTTCACAACCATCATCTAATAGGCATAACAGCTTGCAACTGTAAAAGATTTCTTGAGAAAATTTCATCCTAGCACACTTCATGGATTACAAGAATTACTGCAGCACTCGATTATGCTACAGCCAGCATAACTGCTATGGAACAATATGGACTAAACAGTCTCTGGAAATAAACAATACTTTTATAACGTTTTCTAATGTTGCCAGACAAGTTAGTATTTCAGTCACTGGCTGGCCCCTGAATTCTCATCCTAATAAATGTTTCCTCCTGAAAAACACAATGCCATCAAAATTTTGCAGACTCATCTTGAAATGCTTGTATTATTATCAGAGAATAATAATTTTAAATGCAGTTGTAATGTACAGTAAAGGAATTTTCTTACACAGATTTCTTCAGCATGTTGCACCAATATATAGCGTGTATCTATTGATTTGAAGTCTGACCTACTTTGGTAGGGGCAAATTCCAATAAAATGTAGCGATGAATGCAAAAAAATATGACTATATTGACAACTTTAAAATATTAATTCTTTAGCCATGATATAGGTGGTCCCAGTACAGGCTAGGAAACACAGTGCAGTTTCACAGAATTTCATCTGTAGGGCAAGAAACACACTGAATAGGAGGGATGAGCCTTGGCAGACCTTAAGAGCGAGGCAGTTCCACTTGGCTGGGTGTGCGTGGCCCTGAGCAACTGACCCGCCTTTGATCCTGGTTTATGCACAGGCCAAGTTGCGCTTTTCTTCCTCCCTACTGAAAGCCAGAGATTTCTGGAGCAACTACTGAGGGAGGGAACACCTAACACACCATTGAAATAATAACTCCATCTAAGGTATCTGTTGGAAACAGATAAGCTAAAAAGCTTCAGAAAGATCAGTTAAGGGAACAGCATATGCATATTTAGAAATTAAAAAGCCACTTTTTATCTAAATTGTGGCTGTGAGCCACAAACTAACCACAAGTTTTTCTTTGCTCTCCTTCACTTCAGCACCATTCCAAATAATAAGACACATACTCAGTACACTGAGGTACTTATTAATAAACTTCTCAGTTCCAGAAGGGAACCTCAAAACCAAAACCATTAAGCTAGACAAAAGTCCCTCCCCGAAATCTGGGTTACAGGAACTGCTACTTTGAGAACAGTGCAGGGTGCTCAATGGCTGTAAAGCTCATTTTAATAGTGCCATCCTGGTCTTAACTGATATAAAAATGGCAGCTTGCTGCTGCTACATCAAATAAATTGTTCATATGTATACAGAACATACAGCACGTCTCATGTTTGTGGCAGGACTAGGAAAAGAAGTGGATTCTATGTTTGACATACATGTGTTTAGGAGCAGGTGAAATTAATTTCCTTCATTTTCTTTTTTTTTCCCCCAAATGCAAGTTATGTAGTCACCTTTGAGTGACCCTTTTTTTTCTGAAAAAATCAAAGTTTTCACACACTCATCCTTAGGTGAAAAGCAACCAAACTAATTAGGACTCCTTTAAAGAAGAGAAAAGGCAGAGAAGTCCGAATCCTCCTGCCCGGCCAGGCGCAGTTGCAATCCCTAAAGTACACATTGCAGATTGTGATCTCTGGATGAAAGATAACATCTACTTGCCAAGTTCTATTATTAATCTGTGCTTTTATGTTTGAAACTTGCTCTAAGCTCAATTTCTGCGACATTTAGCCTTTATGTATCTCCATTGAATAAGGAGAGGAAGAAAACACATACTTTAGATTATGAAATAAAAGCTGCAGATTTCTACTCTGTACTGTCTCTGACCTTGCAAGTATTTCTTACTCCCTTCCCAGAGTAAACATACAGGGTAGGATTCTGAGACAATATATTCACTTTTGGAAAGAAGAAGTACCAGCATAATCAAAACTGCACTTTTCCAGGGCTTAACAGCAACAGATTACTTAAGGGTTATTCCTAGTCCTCCTCACTTTTAAAACTAAAAAAAAATAAATATATCTTTAATTAAAAAAGCCAAAAGTCTGAGAGAGCCTCAGTATCCTGCATGCCATCCTTACCTTCATGAGGAAAGAGAAGATTAGTCACTGTCACAAAATTCTCTTTCCAATACTGGATGTGCCTCTACCTGTGAATCATTCACATGAAGTTTTCAGGATAGAAGGTAGTTTTCCATTATCTCTCTTTATTTACACAGAGCATCTCTTGTGAGCAGAGCAAATTAGGTTCTCTTCTCTTATGACCCATTATTCACAGCAATTCCCTAGCTGGACAGCAAGAGAGATATGCAATGACAAAAAGAACAGGGAGGGAAAGAGACCTCACACAGCAGCAGACAGACACTGCCTGGGAATGAAGCTGCTTACTGAACACAGTCTGCTTGGGAATGCTATAGACTTCTTTCACACTTCTAATATCCCAGTAAAGATAGCTGGGCAGTCTTTATCTGCATGTTTAGAAGTTAATTCCACCATCCAACTCATAAGGCCATCATCCTGAGAGCTGTTTCCACAACATACAGAATAACCTAGAAATTCCTCACCGTGGACATGGCACAAGAAAATAATGAGCAACTATTGAAGGGAAATCACTGCTGCAGCTACCTCTCTCCAAATTTGTTCAGCTAGCTGTGCATCTTTATGCTGTTTAGCTCCAAATTTCACTTTCCTGGATTTTTATCAAATCCTTGAAACTAAGAGCAAGGCTTTTTGGATTAGATTATCCAAAGAATCCCTGGGACTCCTGAAGGAAGGAAACAGGGCAAGGAAGTATCTACAGACAGCTTTGCACCGTGGTGCTGCTCATTCCCTAATGCAAAGCAGGGTGACCTTTGGGTATTGCTGTTCTCCACTTTTGGTTTGTTTTTGTTAGATTAACCCCTGTGTGAGACAGCACCCATGTACACATGGTCTTGTTTCCCTCTTCTGTTTTGCTATTTATATTCTCAGTGCTCTTGACAGTTTGCCACAGCCTGCCAATGCTCCAAAGATACCTGGGACAAATGTTTCAGAATGGCTTCACAACCACAGTTCTAGCCTGCCACTACATTCACAGCTAACACCTCATGCACACCACTGTCATTGCTATTTCTGAGCACCAAACTTGAGACTCTTACTTGTCTCTCTAGAACACAACCACTGAGGGTTCTCTTTAGCACTCACTATCAGAGCTTTATTGTCCAGAAGTTTTGGTCTGCGCACCATATCTCATTTATCTGACACACACACATCTGTTGCTCTATCTGGGGCCTCCAAATAATTTATCTGTGTAAACTGGCCACGGTCTCTAGTTTCTAACCACAGCCCTTTTCCACTCTGTGACATCCCTCTCAACCCCTGCCCCCTGTCAAATACAGCTATATATGCTTTTTTCTTCCCTGCTGAGGTCTCTTTTGGAGATGCAGTATATTCTTTGTAAGTGTAAAGTACTTCACATTTCTGAATTGCATATTTTCTCCATAATTTACCATCTTCTTCATAGTTGTATTCCACTTTTGCATCTCTTTATTTTAGTTCAAGAAAAAAGGGCTTGCAACCTGTGTTAATTGTTCCTATTTCTGTTCTCTATAACCTGGGCTGTACTTGTAAAATGTGAATCCTTCTCCTAATGCTAATTTAGTTCATTCACGACTTCCCATTTTAGTCACAAATTGCTTGGAAACAAGGAATTTAGGAGAAACAGGCATCATTTAATGACAAAGTCTAACTGAAACCCTGACATAAGCCTGACGTAAGTAGTCATATCACAGAATTATAGAATGGTTTGTTTGGAAGAGACCTGAATGATCACTTAATTCCAGCCCCCTTGCCATGGGCTGGGACACCTTCCACTAGATCAGGTTGCCCAAAGCCCCATCCAACCGGACCTTGAACACTGCCAGGGGTGGGGAATCTAAATCTTCTCTGGGCAAACATTTCAAGTGTCATATAACATGACTAGTTCTAGTTGGCTGCCTTAAAAGCCAAACATCATTAAAATCATTAATATTTTTGCTGACTCAAATGCTGACTAGCACTGAAATGCATTAGCAGAGTAGTTAATCACGCATTAACAATCACAAATGAATGCCCAATTAATGCTGAAATTCCACTATGAGCTGATGTTAAAATATAATTAAAACCAGTTAGATTCAATGATACACATAGCACTAAAAAATCATACGTGGAATTTAAATGCAATGAACATTTTAAGAATGCAAAATAGATACTTTAAGATGACAATTCCAAAAATCTCTATCCTCCTCTTTTTCATCAAGGATAGTTGTGGGTTTTTTCCCTTTCTACCTTCTGAATTAGTCAACAATGCAGAACGTAAGATTTTCTGGAATACCCTTCTTTCCCATGGCAAAAGATTTTCACACAAGACTTTCAATTGTCAGCAAATTTATAGAGTAGAAGAGACCAGAGTACTCAAAACAACAGAAAAACCAAAAACAAACCCAAAAAACTCCAACCCACACACAACCCAATGCAAACAACCCCCCTTCAAATAATAATATTTTAAAAAAGAATTCAAAACCCTCCTTATTCAGACCCAGCATTTTGAAACAACAGGATAAAAACCAGACCATGATAATCTAATCAACTTGTGATCTTCTTTTTCTGTGCGTGTGAGAAGTAGGTCTTAATGATAAAAGACTTCTCGTGAAGGCTGACAATTGCTATGATAGAACTTAGAAAGCCCCAGTTTGTACACAAATGCAAGCAAAAATATTTTTCCTAATTCTCTTTTATCCTACTTCTCTATGTATGCCTATTAGATAATTATGTGGATTATTATCATCATAGCAGGAAGCAATTTAAAACAATACTATATTTTAATTTTATTTCAAGTGGTATATTGTCCTCATTGCTTACTGGGGTGTGTTATAATTATTTTCCTTACTACCAGCCACTAAAAAAATTGATCCATTACTTACTGAATGACACAAAATGCACTGTTTGTTAAATATAATTTTGTTTTCCAATTTCTTCGATATTTGTTTGCTTTTATGTTCACTGTCATAATGTTCCAGTGTTTGGCTAAGCATGAAGCAATACATTGCTGGCATTACAATTCAGATTAATGCTTGTCTTCCCACATAATAGGCAGATTTTCCCAAACATTTGTAATTTCACGTAAAAAATAATTCAAACAGTAATGTACTAGAAAGAACTATTAAAAAGGTCTTAGGAACCTCTCAAGAAATGGTCAATAAAGTGGTAGATACTGTTAAAAATACTGGTTTCTTTTCAATATGATACAGCTACAATTCTTGAAGAAATCAACAACTAAGCAAAAGTATAGACTTAAGATTTATGACATAAATTTCCATTCTAATGGTCACCATTTCTAAAAAGGGCTTTCCCTGCTCTTGGTTCACATGATGTTTTTTAGCTGCTGCTAAAATATTTGCACTTAAAAATATAGCTTCTTTCTACCAAGCAGCAGTCTTCACAACAATTTAAAGTTCAAAGACTTCAAGGAAAATGGTTCGACCAAGAGGGCTATAAATCATAATCATTGCCCAGATGGCTTTAAGATGTCTGCAGAGAAAAGCTGCAACTGTTAAGATCAAATTTCCTTTTGGTCAGAGTCACTTATGTCACTTGCTAACAGCCTATCCATACTGGAGCAAAAAAATGTCCTCAGAGGTACGTTAGATGAAGCTACCAATTAATTACCAACCACAAAGTGATGCTAGATGTAAATGGAAGCACCAGCTGCATACTACAAGTTAAGCACCGGTTGGAGTGACTGATGGAGCACCTCCATTCAGTTTGTGTACTATCTCTGCAACTGTTATAAACCTTACAAAAACACAGAACTGTGAAAAAGAATGAGCTAACACTTTAAATGCTTAGGCTGAATGCTTCAGTCCGTATGCACCTTTCTGCTGAGTACATGACCTCTGCTGCTAGAAAACTTTTCAAGCTTTAGAATCATCAAAATTCTCCCTCCTGCTGCCCCAAAATACAGGTTCACACAGGTACAAACAATCCTCTGTAGCACACAGCAACAGCAGAAGCAAACATGGAGCAATTCTGCAAGAAAGCTCAGGAGATCAATGCCAAATCACAACCTCCCAGCCACAAAGCAGAAGTGTTGGAAAGGGACTGACTAACTGGGAGAGCTGTTCTGCACTGGCATGGTTCCCTGGAGAGAATAAATCTCACAGGGCTCATGACAAAATTACCCAGGCATGAGGAAAATACTGAATTCATGGGGTGAAACCAGCAGACTTAATTTCTTCAGTATTTTTGTGAAATGTGATAGGTGATTTCCCCCTCTCCTTACTTCTTCATGTAAATAACCTCTTTGTATCTATGTAGGGCTTTGGAGAGCAAGTGAAAGTGAAATCTTCAATCAAAAGCAATGGAGAGGCTTGGTCCTGAATCAGAGAAGGCTTCCCTCTGGGCAAAAGACCTCATTCTCCTCCTCTGTGTTTTCTGGTCCCCTGAAAATTATCAGGGGCAGTGAACTACTCTCTGGCTGTGAAACACAAGGGAAGGAAACAAGTTACTTCAATGTAAAATGAAACAATTCTCTGTATGACCTCAAGGAACACTCACATACAGTGTGGTGAGGTGTTTTTCAGGTTAAAAGAAAAAAAAATCAGAAAAAATTGAAAAAAGGGGAAAAATGAAAAAAGGAAAAATTTGTTTCAGTAAAACTGATGTAAAACTTTTTCTCTAGATGTCTCGCAGTATAACTGTTGCCAAGTAGATTTTATCCTTTTAAAAATTTAGCTTAGCTCAGTTTCAAAACAAAACATTGTTTCAAAATCAAAGAAGTGGAGCCATTTAATTTTGAAACAATCACAATGCAATATTTAGGCTCCCAGTATTTCTCCTCAGTTGGAAATACTGGATGAACTGCATCAAAACAAGGCAATGACTTTGATCAATACAGCCCTGTGTCTTTCAGTTAACACACCATTTGCATAAACAATTTCATGAAGCATTACTACAAGTTCAATTCAGACGACAGAAATAAGTCCATTTGCCTACTGAGTAATCTGCAGGAGGATGCAAACTATGCCACTGCTTAAATTCAAGGACAAGAGAAGGAGTAGGCAAAAAGAAAGTGACATTCCCACTGGTCCCCCCTGTTTCCCTCCCACCCACTGCTGTGGCACTGCCTTCAGTGTCTGATGTAACTGGCCAAAACAACCAATAGGGAGTTTTTATACAGAAAATTCTTGAGAATTATCTGCTTTTCCTTCCCAGAGACAGATAGATAGAGCCAGAGCCATCCCACAATGTCAGATCAACCACGAGGATCAAGGCTAGGTAAGGATCACAGCCTAGGAAGAGTTTTAAAAGACAAATTCCTTCCCTATGGCCAGTTTTGCCCTCCTTTGCCTCAAACCCTAACCCCAAGGGACCACATGGACCCAGCTGCAGCCCAGCGAGGCAGCAGCTCCATTGCCTGGGATGAGTTTCTGCAGGCAGCCAGGCACACCTTAATAGAAACAAATGCTGGGACTGAGTAACTTGACCATCTGCCAGGGGAAGCAGTTGTCTGCTTCAGGTGGAGGGCAACTTTTCTTGGAAGCAATGAAATGAGGTCTTGCTCCCTGAGGACAAATAAGCCGAGCCTGCACACCCACACTGGCACCATCGAGCAAGCAGCACAGCCCTCGAGTGCCTAAATCCTGGAAACAGAGTGAGGACATTCCGAAGCAATTGGTTTCTGGCATGAAATTTCTGCTGAATAACAAATGGTGGTTGGCTTCATAATTAACAGTTTCAGGGGCCTTCTAGAATATGAATCAGAAGGAAACAAAATTTGAATAATGCATTAGTGAGAGTTCATGTTCTAGTAGCCCTATGTGGATTGTCAGTGTGCATTCCAGTAGCTCGTTATGATTTATCTTCATCAGCCATGGGCTGAAATTACCAGACTCCAATTACTTTGCTTCCCGTGTTCAAGAGAAAAAAAAAAAAATAATGTCAGGCCTACCACAGGAGATGGCTTAAAATGCCCGAGGTAAAGAAAGTAATCTACTGTTCTCTGACATTTGCTGCCTGAAAGTCATTCACATTAACAACCATTCAAACATGTTTAGTGCAAACCAATTGCTTCTATTTTCCTCTTGTCAGTAACATTAGCTTCAATTCCAATTTACCTCTTAGAAAATTTCAAAATGTAAAATGAAATTCAGTGAGGCTTCACAGGGACATGTAAGGGTCTTGACAGAACATACTGCTACTGGATTTATCTTCCTTGATCTGTTAATTTTGAAAGTTCTGATTTTGAAAAAAGCCTGATGATCTGCACTTCTTTCATTATCTCAGAAAAGGCAAGAGATTTATGATGATGTTTACCTACGCATTTTAATGCTATTCCTAACACAACAAGGACTACGGAGGCAGAAAAATAGATGTGCTCAATTTAAACTAACAAATTAAGTGATTATTTATGAGCACAAGTTGAGGTTTATTTACACAGCAAAATACATTTAATAACTTAATATGCCATCACTATGAACACTTATGCTTGTATAACAGGTCATTAGCTTCTAAACACTTTGGGCTTATAAGGTTAATGTCTCCAGTGAGAAGGGGAAGTAGGTTAGATGGTTAAATGAAAGTGGCTATCACAGACTGCTCAGATAAGACACTGAGCCTTTCATCAATACTCTTTCTTCATATGACACCCAATAGTAAAATGCTTTTATATTTTCTCTTACAGTTATATCAGATATATAAAATAAACGAAAAACCCTAACCCTGTTTTTCTCTCTCTCTCTTTTTTTTTTTTTTAAAATAATATATTTAAGAATAAAATACACAGTTAGTTGAGGTCCTAATGGGAATTCAGAATATTTTCTGGAAGATAACATGGGCTGGGGAGAGGTAATCTGCAAGAAGAGAGGGAGAAAAGAATACACATACAAGCCCGTGCTCACTGTGATAAACTGAACCACAATTTAAGCAAATTATAGTTAATTATTTTAAAGCACTGTTCATTCCTTATTTTTAAAATAGCAGTAAAAAAAAGAAAAAATTACAAATAATCAATTTTGCACAGTTTGGGGGGCAATAACTGGCTTACAGGCTAATCAGATGTGTGATATGAGCCTGATGAGTGACATCAGATCCTGTTACACAAGCATGACATTTCTTCACCCACTTAAATAATTTTCTGCTTTTAGCAGTGCACAATGTCAAGGTCCCAGCTCTGCTGTTACTTTAAAGACTGGAGGCTTGGTAAAAAGCACGTAAAAAGCCCAATACACTACATTATGGTTATGAAAGAATTTGACCTACTGTATTTTATTAAGACTAATATCATTATTCTTAGTGTTGGATGCAGCATAAAGCTGGAAACTAGAAACTTGACTTATATTCCTCTTTTATTGTTTGGAACACTTGGCTTGCACCACTCTTTCTAGGCAGTTTTATCACAGGTAAACTGTAAAATAGTCACATTTCATGATCTTGGCAGAATGCAGTTTTGCAGCAGAAGTCCACAAAAAGAAGAGATAGATAATCAAAACCTTGGTACTGCCCCGAAAGTATTAGCACTCCAGCAGTTAGTTAATTACTGCCTGTCAGCCAGCAGCTCTCTCCCTCAAAATCTCCACCAGTCCAATAAGCAGATCTCATTTTCTTCAGTGAGGAAGTCGAGCAGCTCCGATTAAATTGCCAACAAGGGGGAACCAAGTTAATGTGCATGGCTGGCTTTGCATGGCAGCAGGCAAAGAGACCTTGTATGATCTTTCCCGTTCTCCCTGCTGAAGGGAAGGCTGGGGAAGGCCAGGGGGTACCATCCAAGAGAGAGGCAATGGTAAGAAGATGAAAAACAATGCTTCAAGGTATCTGTATGCAAAGCAAAGTTTGCAGTCAAAATAGAGCAACAAAATAAGGTAAAACTATTAGTAACAGTAGTGTAAAACCATTTTTTTAAGGACAGATCTCATTAGTACTCACAATAACATTCGAGATAAAAACACTGGAATGCAGTGAGATTCTGAAATCTAAAGACACATAATTCTGTTTATACAACTGATGGATCTCAAACACTTCTAAAAAAACACAGTTTAGAGGCCACTGGGCTGATTCTATTTTCTTGTTTTTCTGACCCAGACTGTCTCAAGCACGTATGTGGCAAATCCCACATTACTTCCTGCATTACAGAACTTGGGGACCATTTCAGGTGGCATCGATCACACTGTTGTCATAAAGCTTTTCATTCTAGCTCTTTGGGATTGGAAATGAAGAAAATGAAAATACTTTTGATTGAAAAGCTCAATATATTAAGTGTATCAGAATTCTCAGACATCAGATGGATTGGTACAATAATATCATGCAGTACTTTACTTTTTATTCTCTGCTCTTTCTAGGCATTAAATATTATTATTTATTTGGTACTGGTAATAACTTGGAAGTTGATTATTCCAACTGATTTATTTTCATGACAATGAATAACTTTTTTTTTTCATTTTTGACAAAAGGGAATATGACCCAAAGGTGACATTTAATTGTTGCTATTTTCACTTTTCAGTAGAACGAACAAACTTTGTCCTACAAGAGGAAGGCTTCTTACACAGGAATTGACTGCACTCATTTATTATCTGTTTCCCATTTGCAGTAATTCAATCTGTTCTCCTTCAATCTGCATTGTTAGTTTCTTGAGATAATTGAACTTTAATGTTATTCTATACCCTTGTTTTGGTCCTTATTTTCTGTGGAAATTACTCTGCAGCAAGAAGAACTTGAGGAAAAACAAACTAGTTACCTTTATGATTTTCTTTCAACTGCCTGAGCTGAGTTATTTAGAAAGTCAACAAATGATGTTTTGGAACTCGTCAGTGTGACACAAAGATGTTACAGTTGCAAGTAGCAGAGCCAATGGCTTTTCAGAAGCATACTGAAGCAAAGGTCTTTGCTGTGTGTATATGGAAACACCACAGAAATAAAATTCACACTAGAATACCTTCTTCCTGACAGGTAACATAGAATAATACCTCTCAAGAAAAACCTCAGACATGCAATCTCTAGTTTGGAGAAGATATGCAATTTCCTGACTGAAGGCTTGCGTGCTGAAAGCTGAACTGCCAAGCATTTTTTAATATTAATAATAAATCTTAAGCATCCTCTGAATAGCCAACCCAAAGAATTCCAGTATTCTCCAAATACTGAGTTTTCTAGTGAGTCCAAAGGTATTACCAAATAAAACTTAAAAATACATGGGCCTTAAATGATAGCACTGTTCTGCATGGAGGTCGTCCCAATCATCTAGAGCTTTGGTTACAAGTAATCTGTGGCCACTGAAGATCATATAGTGTCTGACAGGCTTATGTCAGATTTTAAGCCAAGCATGCAATTTCATTCTATTGATGCTCAAAGCAAAGGATAAAAAACAAAGAAATCATGTCACTGATAGCTCAGGAGGTTGTGCCTTAGGAAGTCCCCTCTTTTTTTTTTTTTTTTTAACAAGTGCTGAAGGTATCTTTTAAAACAGACACAACTTAAGACACACCCACTCAATAATACACTGAAACAGGCAATCATTGTTTGTTTTTGGTTTTGGTTTTTTTTTATTGTCACCACTTCCTTGTTTCTTTTGCATCAAAAGTTTATTAACCAGAAAGGAAAGGGCTGGCTTCCCATCTTCTTTCAGTAATTTGTTTCTTCTGCCTTGTCAGCAGAGAACAAAAAAATGTATTAAACCAAGGAAACACAACCATAAATTTGTATGTATCGGTATGGCAGTTTAGAATCAGCTTTACAAAGAAGCCTGAATACAAGGGGAATATAAGCAGAAGCTGATGCTGGTAAGACAGAACTACAGCCTTCATTTGATTCACAGTAGCCAACATCCATAAATACGTTTCAATTTCCAGGCTATCAGACACATAACTGGAAAATGAAATCCTGATACAAAAGAAAGGTGGAAAGTGAATACCTGAGGGTAGGGTAGATGATGAGAAATACATGTGAAGTGGTAAAGCACATCTAATTCATTGCCATCAGTACAAGGGAAAAATGGCTGAAAGGATGAAAATTAATTACATCAGCCTTGCAACCTCTGCCTTGTTTTATAATTTCAAAAGCAAAACAAGCAAACAAACAAAACACAACCTTCCTAAAAAAACGATGAATCCACTCTTCACAAAATATCTCAACTTTTATCTTCCAGAAAAAAGTGACAAAGGACTGGGAGTTTGGGATAAGACCTTCCCAAAGGCATACTAGCACAATTCACTTCTAAAACTAGAAGCTAAATTTATGAAGTTTAAAAAAAATCTACTCTTCAAAGAAAAAGGAAAGCATTTGAAAGCAAGCAGGAAAAAGCTCTGTGGCAACATAAATGGTTCAGTAGACTGAAAGGTGAAACAGCATGCAAATAGTTTTATCTTACACCCCTTCACTTTGGACAAAATAAAGTTGAACAATGTTTCAAATGTGGAATATTCTCAAAATTGCAATTGAAATTACAGTAATAAAGAAAGAAAAGCTACACAAAATTACTTCTACTTAAAAATAAAACAAAACATATAATGCTAAGTTACTTTAGCACCAATTGTATTAGCATATATTGGTAGCAAACATTTTTAAATTGAAAGTACTCTTCAACTTAAACACTAACTGCTAAAATGCAAAAAAATACAGCCTTGCAGGCTGTCACAAAGTAGTTTGAAGTTAGGACTTTACTTAATTATACAAATATGTAACATGAAATTGATTTCTTGTGTGCTCTATTAGTGCCTTGCTTCTTAGAAAATACGTTTGTATTGCTTTTGTCAACATAAATAAGGGTGGCAAATTTTTTTATAGGAACACTTAACACAAAAATGGTACCGCACTTACGTGCACTGCAAGTATAATAATAAACAGATGAAGTGAACTTCTAAGTTACACTATCCTATTTCCTTTTATCTTATAATGAAACTTTAAAAATCAGAATAGTTCTTTAAAGATGTCTCCAATAATCTGTACCTTGAAACAAAAGAGCAAATTTACAGCCTATCTATAAAAAAACAAAAAAAACCATAAAACCCAAAAAAAACCCCACTTGGAAACTTGCAGCAACTCTTTATTCATTAAAAATCAAACAGCAGAGAGAATGCTACCAGCAATTAATTTTCAGCACGGCTTGCATTATCATTTCAAGGTCAGATTTCACTGGCCATGCCTCAGTGGGAGCTTGGTTTTGAGAAGATCACTAAACACTGCTCACAAGGGAAACATCATTAAATGTGTACTTTCTGCTACCCTTCCTCAACTCATTCGCCCTCCAGACAGAAGCAGAGGCCTTTCAGTGTTCACAAGCTCCCAAGATCTACCACTGATGGAATCCTTCTGTCTGCCCTTAACGAAAGTTTGCCCTCCTGACCACAGATCCAAGTATTGGTTCGGTCCCAACGATGCCGGATGGGAACACAGAACCAGTGACCAGTACTTCTGGGAAAAGATTAAAAGCAGAACACCTAGAAGGCAAATGATGCACCAAGGGGGTTGGGGGGAAGAGAACAAGCAGATACTCTTGGCCACAGCGGAGACCACCACACTGTCTAGGCACACAAGATTGCTACAACACATGCATAACACAAAGAAATCTGACCTCTAACATTAGTGACTGGGATATCCAAACACTCATGATGCAAGCCTGATTTTCCACCTCTAGCAATTCTTTTAGGTTTTCTCTGAAGTCCTTTCTACAAATTTTTAAAAGATTTTTTTTTAAAAAAAGGTTACTTCCCTCCCCTCCTTTAACTGGAAAAACAAATGTCAAATTCTACTTTTTGGCTGCTTAGCTAACTTTTTCTAACTTTCAAAGTTATTATCTGTATCATGATTCTTTCTCAAGTTTATGTTTATTCCTGATGTAATTTTCTGACACAACTGTTAAGAGTAAGCGTTTCTTTGCCTCACCACAACCTTTCTTGCCAATACTGGGGTTTCTAAACACCAAGGTGAACTGAGGTTGCTAGAGGCATCCAGGTATCTGGTGCGATTTATGCACACCACTCCCATGACTGATTGAGACCAACACTTGAATATGTCCCAGAAAATGCACTGAAAATAAATGGCTGCTTCTTTGCAAACGATACCTAGCAGGACCATACAGTTTTGTCTGTTTTTTTCAAATTCATAAAATACAGCAAGCATGCACTTTTTTCTTCATAAATGTTTTAATACACTAGAAAATTGGGAGAGAAAATTGTTCTAAGCATCTGACTTTTTGTTAAAGATATTATAGCAATGTACAGGAAAATGTTCCAGTAAGCTGAAACCAATTATTTTTACAAAACTATCAGAATATTTTTCTTGAAATTTAGATGCATTTCAACACATCCATGTGTTTGTGTGCATATACACAATTTATAAAATCTTAAAACAAGATACTTTCATATCTCTTTTTTTTTTTTTTTTTTCAGAAAACACTGTCAGCAACACCTGTGAATGGTGAGGAACTTGATGAAAGCAATCAGGGACCACAAAATTTCAGTTCAGTATTCTAATCAAAACAAACCTAGATCATTTCCTGTCCTTGAATACAGCAGAGAACATGTCTCTATGCAGCTAAGCAAGAATGACTGATTTTGTATTTATATCACTATGAATACTTCAGGAACTGCTCATGCTGGTTCTTCCCTCCAAGTCTAGTCCTGCTAGACCCACTGTCTACTCCTGCTCCTCAGCTACAGAACTGCATGACAGAATTCCAATGGCACAAGAGCAGTGAGGAGCTGCAAGAACACTTTGGTCCTCATGTCCTGCATTGCCTTGATCTCTACCCCAACTTTCCAACAGTGTGTATTTTAGCTGCTAAATCTGGGCCTCATGACCTTAACCTTCTCTGGTCCCTCCAGCCCACACGTGGCTCTACCCTGTACATCTAATCCTGAAAAAACTGGGAAGCCAGGAACCCTCTCCTCAAATTGGTGGCCTAATGAAGAGTCCATTGCCCTGCCAGACAAGATGAGCTGAACTACATGACTTAGAGGCAGCTGAGAGAGGAGAGCGTCAGTAGCTACTTGATAGTAGAGAATAACATCTAGGTTCATTCCTAAGTAAACTTTAAAAACAGCAATGAGCATTTCAAGCACTCTCTCCCCCCCCCCTTTTTAAAATAACAATTAAAAAAAGAAAACATTTTTAAATTGGAAATGCTATCCTCATCTATAAGGACTTCAGCTGATGCTGACACAGTAGAGGAAGGGCTTTGGTAAGCAAGTGTTGGCTTAACCACTTCTGAGATTTGCTCTGTCAGTGTGTAACTGTCAAGGGAGCAGAAGGATGGAGATGCAGGCTGTTAACTCCTAGCACAAACACACAGCAGTACCACCAACACAAATCCAGAGGTTGTCAACTACTACTGACAAACAGATTTAAAGAGGCTCCAAGAATAACACTAAAAACAGCAACAAAAATGTAGGGATTAAGGAGATACACACAGACTATGCAAGCCTTAAAGATAAAAAGTCACAGGGAAACCAAATTGGTCATGTCTGGCTTTACAAACAAGATCTAACCTGCTTTGGCATAGAGCTTGGACTTGGATAATCTCCAGAGTCCCTTCCAACCCCTACCATTCTATGGTTCTATCTAAATAGGAAGGGAAAACACATGTAAATGACAAAAAAACAAATAAATAATCTGTAGCCTTCTCAGAATTAGAAGGCTACTTCTTGCAATGTAATTTAGCTTATAAAACAAATGAAGGTAAAGCTTGCTACACAAAAATCTGCTGCACTTTCTTTAACTTAGCTAATAAATGTGCCAACACAAGCAATTTAGGTTTTTCCATGTTTTATGCACTTGAAGGCAAATAATTCTCTTTTAAATGTCAAAATACATTTTTTATTAAATTTCTTTTTCTCCAACTGCCAACAGAAACTTTCAAATGAAATAATTGGAAAGATTTTCTTACCTGTTGTTGTTTATAGCAAATTTTATGCACAAAAGCTCTACTACAGTATGAGAACAAAGCAGAGTATTCAAAAGTTAAGAAATGCTACCTTTGAGATATCAATAACAAGCTTAATTCAACTTCCCTATGCATATGCATAATGATATTATGTTAAAACACATGATTTTCCAAGGCAACTTGGAAAAATCTATAAAAAATAAAACATCAAATATTTTTCCTATATTCCTTGTATCCAGCTTTTAAATAATCAAAGTAGACCCCAGAAGGCGAGTACATGGAGAGTATACATTAAAGACAACTGTAGGAGAAACTAAGTGCAGTAGCATCAGTGTCTTATCGCATGAGCTCTGAAACAGATTTTGAATGTAGAAGCACCAAGTCCATTAGGCATTCATCAGAAAACATCCTGAAAGGTTTGCTTACGGTCTTTGCTTGCTGTAATACTTGCTTCACAGCTTAACATTTGATTCAGCTCATGCTAGAGTAGTTTTCTGTACTGATGCAGTCATACTACAGAAAAAGTGTCCTCAGTTTGCTCTGTAAACATAAGAAAGCCAGTTATGTTAAGTCTTTAACAAATTGATCTTGTAAATGCAGCTAAGAAAAACTTGCTCTTCTTTTAATTTTAAAGCAGAAGTGTAACACATGCATACTAAATAGATACTTTGTTATTATAAAAGTGATTCTGGTTATGCACAAGATATTGATTGTTTTAAAAAATGTCTTGTATCTGATTCAGATACAGTATTTTGAATTTTCAAATCCTTCAAATATGGAAATAGTGGGTTGGTTCCACAGGGTAAGAAAAACCAGCATGTTACAGGATGGCACTGAATATTACTGGAGAATTTTTTTGTGTTGGTTTGGGTTGTTTCTGTTTTGGTTTTTTTTTTGTTTGTTTTTAAATAGAGCACAAAACAGCAGGTCCTCATTTTTATAGATGATAATTTAATTTCTAACTGATAATTTAACTATAGATTATAATTTAACAGTTTCAGAATTAAAGCAAGTTTACTATAAAATGTATTCTATCAATATGGAGAATATATCGACAGTGAATAATGAAAGGCAGGTTTTGACTGATGGAGATGGAGAGTATCTCTCTACCAGTTATTGCAAAAAGAGAATCCCACTGAGAAGTTAAGAAAATTCTTAAGATGCTGTCAGAAAACTCAGCACATAAACACTGCTGGGAAGAGAGTGGAAAATAATTATTCCCACTATTCCAAGCTATTATGGGAATTAGTATACAACTAACAGGTTACACGGTTCAGAATGAAGAACAGCTCCCAGAAGAGAAGCCACCATGAAGAAGGTCTTAAAGTTTCACCGTGTTCCTAACCAACAATACCTCGCAGGCTACTAAAAACAAAGCCTCCTTCTTCTAGCATATTCTTGACACCTCTGCAACCAGCTTCAAAGCAAACTAGATTACTATTTTCCCATTTCAGTCAGTATACAAAACACATTCACTATATATTAGCTGAGCTCCAGCAGAGAAACAACTTGACAAGTCAGAAGCTGAAGCAATATGTGTCAAAGAGATTGAATTCCACTTTCATATTAGTACAGAAGAAAACAGTGCATGATTATTGCTTGCAGCATGTGGTTGTTTAGGGGATAATGCTAGCACCTTAACATTGAGGAGTAATGGAAATTGTCTGTCTTGTTCTCATTCTTTCTGAGACAGTCACTTGTGATATGTCTTGTTACACTGCCAGGTCATTTCTCTCTTCAGGCTCTTAAATATCACCTGTCCAAGTTGACAATACATCTTTTCAGTGATGACATTATGCTTTGTCCCTTGCTAAATAGCTAGGCACTTGCCTTACCAAGAATGAAAAGCTACACTTGCAGAAATTAAAACATTACAGGCTAGACCACTATGTTAGAATTCTGATTTCCAACAGTGCCCATCTGCAGGGATGCTCAGCTCTGCCCCATCCAGGCATCTTCTACAGCAGCCCAGGTTTGTGTCCTCCTCCATGTTTTTGTCCCTCATAATGGAGACTATTCTTGACATGGCCAAATTCCTGAGATGGATTAAATCATTTAAATTTCAAACAAACAAAAAAGCATCCATGCTATTTTACATGCCATCACATTGACTGACAGGAACTTCTTTTACAGAAGCTACACTGCTTTTGAGTACCTCATTTTCTCTAACCAGCAGTTACTCTGTGAAGAAAACGATTCAATGTCCACTCAAAAAAACCAGACCTTCAGCATTGGAGACAGAAGAGTTTCCCCATAAAAGAAGAAACTTTTTGTGCACAAGCCCACACCAGCCTAAGGCATAGGATGAAAGACACAAAGAAGGAGAGTGAAAGTAACGGTAGGGTATTTTAAAACAGATTTTTGAAATACAAGACTAACACACCACATTGTGGCCACAAGTTTTTTGTAGCTGTTGGTCTTCTTTACAATTGCTTTATATTTGTTTCCAGTCATGAAGGAAATATGCCCTTCACATCCAAGAACCTTACACAGAGCTACTGGTACAGGCTGATGGCTCTTCAGAGGATGGAAAAAACATATGAGGGTGTGTGCTGCCCACTGAGAGAAAAAAAGTGTCTGAGACTGATGGAAGCACATTCTTATTGAAGTCCATTCACAAGGGAGACTTTCACAGTTTGCTAAAAGGAGAGCATGGCTTCCACAGAACCTTATCCTGCTGAAGCCTCACCCTTGGGAGCCCACACAGCAGATCCATTTCCAAGAGATCTTTAAAGCATCTGGAGTCATCACCACAATAACTGCACTGATTCAAGGCTTACAACCTTAAACTTGCAGATCTTTTCCTAAATAGAGACAGTACACTGATTTGTGAAGCACATGGTAACACTTCTGTGTGCACTGTGGGAAGCAGTCAAATTAAAACTTCACTAAGTTTGTGAAGTGATTTATTTAAAGCACAAGGCAAGCAGTTAGTTCTGGACTAAATAGTGCATAGTAACACAAAGATTGTGGTTATATATGTTTACTTATTTCTATACAATGCATACAGTGTTATATAATGTTGTATATATTTTCTTACTGTATAAACTATAGGCATATGTCCTGAGTATACTCATGAGTAAAGTGACAATGAAAAATGCTGGCCATCTTAATTTGTCTTTCAAATTCACCACCTTTCCAACTATGGCTAGGCCAGATAAGTCATATCTACAAAATTATATACTTGCTTTTCTTCTGTATATATTCATCACTATATGGTCTGGGAACATTTTAGAAGCACATTACTCAATGTGAATAATTTCTATAACATATTGTTTGTTCCCTCCCCCATTCTTTAGACAAAAGCATCTGAATTTTTGCTTCTAACTTTTAAATTGTGCTTCATAGATGAAGGAATAGCTGGGGCTGGGGGGGAAGTAGGGCTGTGTATCCAAAAAACCATAAAGCTGAGCAATAGAAGAAAACTTCGTAATAGCAACCTAAGGAATCTTAGAGGTGAAGTGGAAGAGGAACAGGCACACACAAAAAAGGAACATGTTAGACTATTATGACCCTTAATTATGACCAGTCAGAGGATAAAAGACATCCAAAAACCAAAGAAATTTAAGTTCAGGAACAAACTGATCTGCACTGACTTCTCTACAGTATGATTGTTGCATTCTTCCCACGCTCCCAACTCCATCCCTTACTGTATCAAGTGAACACCAAGAGTGGATTCTGCACCAACAGACAGAAAGAAATATTGGCCATACTAAGAACTGAATGCAGAACAGTTGTACTTATTTATTTTTTCAAGGGGGAGGGGCCCAGCCACCAGATCACAGAAATTACATCAGTAACCAAAATTATCACTGAATGAATAATTTTTTTTCCTCTAACATTGCTCTATTTTCTATCTTCATTGCTCTAAATTCTAATTACAAACTCTTTATCTGTCGAAAGCATTCAGACAGGTGAAACCAAGATCTTGCTGCAGACAGCACAGTAAAAATAAGAGAAATATTTGCTCTGAAAACAAACTAACAAATTACAAGGTAAATTAATATGAGAGAAATTTCTCGGGAAACGTGCACATTAACTTCTAAATGGCATTGAGACACAAAGTGAACTGATTTGTCAAATGTGACAAAACAGCCTCAAACAGAATGCATCCTTCTTTAATTGCATTTCAGCACTGTCTTTGAAGGTAGTTTCTTTAAGTAAATTTGGTGCAACTGAACAAGTTTATTTATTTGTAATCATCTAAGCTGCTCCAAACTGTAAACTGAGAATGTAGTACATCTATTCCCAGTGGGTACCCATGCTCTAACATTTCAGCCTAATTGGTAGAGTTCATTTTGCAGACAAAGGAAGGCACATTGTCAAATATATTTCCAGCAGTCCCTCACATTGAGCATAATTCTCTAAAATGAAGGTAATAAACTGCAAAATGTGTGCTTACGGTACTGCTAGTACCTGAAACATTTAATCATCTGTATGATAATTAAACATGTTGCCATTTCCAAGCGTAATGAAATAGCTTTCAGCAATTAATAATGACCTGGAAAACAAAATGGATAAAATGTAACAGTTTTAGAAAGCAATATGAAAGGAAACAATATACAAATTAATTGGTAGGCTGTTTATGCAGTGGGGTTGGAGATGTGAAATGAGGAAAATAATTTTCAACCACATGAGCAATCATTGCCTATATCACATCTGTATCTCTAAAATCAGTACTCATTCTGGTCACGTCACACCTTGACAAGATATTGCTTCCAGATTTTAAGTTTCTGCCAGAATTCTTTTCTTTTTGCTCCCTAATTCTCTTGACAACAACTTCTTGTACAACACCAGACCTTTAATTCTATAGAACAGGATACTACATGGATTTGGGGAGAGGTCAGAGAGATGGGGGCAAAGGGCTTGGGGTCAGAAGGAAACAAATTTGTTAAGGAATTTCAAATACACATCTTCAAGAGCTTTAAAACATTTGCGAGTTTTAAGAAAAGGGTGAAAAGTTGTGAAATGCTTTATATCAAATTAAGTGTATTAGAGAAGAACAATATTGCCTGCATTAACCAAATCTGTAATCTAATTTTTTAAAAATCTAGTTATTCTGAGAGAATCAGTATTCCATAAACCTGTTGATTGTCTCTAAATTATATTACTTTGTTAATTCTTCATTAATCAACAGTTGCATTGGCTGTTCCATCATTCTGTTTGGAGTTAAAGTCAAGATGACAGGCTTTTAATTATTTGGGTAATCCTGATACTTCATGTCAATATTCTGAATGGTTGTTTGCAAATAATTTGGAATTTTCCAGGACTTAAAGTTTTACAAACTGCAAACAAAATCAGGTAACATTAAAAGACTTGACAAGACATCTTAGGATTATGGACCTACTAATCATCCAAGGTGCAATTTGACATCAGTTTGTTAATATGCTCCTCCAGCTACTGTTACTGTTAGAATCTATCTTATTATCCTACGATACAAAAGCATCACATGAAGAATTAAGAAAGTTCTGCCTCATGTAGTTCATATTCAAATTAGGAGGAACGAATTATGGTGCCCACTTTTAAAATGAAACAAACATACAAAATTTAAAAAGCAAACAAGATTCAAATTAAAAACAAAGATTCATCTAGCAGAATAAAGCCTAAAGAATCAATGCCAGTATGCATGAGGGCATATGGAAGCCTGTCCTAACCTTGGGAGGATGTTAATCTGAACTTTATCCAGATTTCCCACTAGCATAAATGACATGATATTGCTCTCTAATGGCTTTGAAGGAAAAAGAAATGTCTGGAAGAAAGAATAATGAATGCATCTGGGAAATGTCATCAGCCTCCCCCCACCTCCAGCACATACTGCTGGCACTTCTGTCCTCTTCCACCTTTCCACATCACCATTTCTGCCTTCTGATACTCACAGCTTTCTTTCTTCCACCTTTCCACATCACCATTTCTGCCTTCTGATACTCACAGCTTTCTTTACCTACTCCATGGTACTCCATAGCAGTAGCAAAATAACAGTGAAAGATTAGTGTGTCTCCAAAACTGTGCATTTATATGCTGCAATGACCAGAGCAACTTTCAAAACCTTATTAAAATTTTCCTTGCTTAATTTTTAATAGGGTGATAAATGAAAGTACAATAAAAGGCAGTCCTATAAAAGTTTGTTTTATTATGTACTTACCAATTCTCAAACACTATAAAAGTAATATTGCAGTCCTAAACAGTTGAGAGACCTTAATTATGAAAGCAAATTAAATTGAAGTATCAACCACAGTAATGAATCATACTAAAAATTATTGATTTCTGCTGAAATTAAAAATAGAAGTTGCAGTTTGAAGAAAAGCTCCAGTCCACTGAAAGAGTAAGATTATCTCATCCTGCAGTCGTGTTCTTCAGAAGCAAATGCAGAGGCAAAAAAATCTCTGAATATAAGTTCCCAAACTCTGAAGAAGCTCTAATCAGGCTCTGAGTTATCTGGCCCAGGTGCACTCATGGCATTTTCAAGTGCTCCAATATGAATTATTGCCCATGTGCATTCTTTTACAGCTGGAATGGGTGCTGTGGATTAATGTACTGCAATACATTTTCCTGCCACAGACTGTGCTCCTCTTGGAAGTGTGATCTATTGACGAGTTACATGCACTTTGGATAAATCATGATGGTCTCAGTGCTGCACCACTTTCTGCTCTGGGAAAAGCTGCCAAACAAGCTGAGGTGAGACCGGAGATAGAAGAGTGATTTGCAAGACAGAGGAGATCTGGGGGAGGTGGCAGCTACTACTTTTCCTGCCCCAGCCTCCATCACACAGCTGAAGGGGTATCCCTGACGTAGTCTCCTTCACCAAAGAGTTAACCACCAACTGAAAGACTTTTCCTCAACTCAGCGGACTTCACACAGAAGCCCAGCCTGGCCAGTGTGTTAGGTGCCAATGACCATACCCAAATCTTGCAGCAGGTAACCTTTGTCTTGTCCCTGATAGAGACCACACCTGAGTCCTGTGTCCAGTTCTGGGCCCCTCAGTTTAGGAAGGAGACTGAGGTCCTAGAGTGGGTCCAAAGGAGGGCAACCAGGCTGGTAAAGGGACTCCAGCACAAGTCCTATGAGGAGAGGCTGAGGGAGCTGGGGCTGTTCAGCCTGGAGAAGAGGAGGCTCAGGGGAGACCTCATCACTCTCTACAACTCCCTGAAAGGAGGGTGTACCCAGGTGGGGATTGGTCTCTTTTCCCAGGCAACTCTCAGCAAGACAAGAGGGCATGGTCTCAAGTTGTGCCAGGGGAGGTTTAGGTTGGACATTAGAAAGAATTTCTTTATGGAGAGGGTGATCAGGCATTGGAATGGGCTGCCCAGGGATGTAGTGGATTCTCCATCCCTGGAGATATTTAAAAAGACACTGGATGCCATGGTCTGGTAACTGCAGTGGTAGTGGATCAAGGGTTGGACTTGATGATCTCAGAGGTCCCTTCCAACCCAGCCAATTCTATGATTCTATGACCTCAGAAAGAAGGCAAAAGAAGATGCCACTGCACACAACACAAGCTTTGAAAAGTGAGTGGCCATACTAGATTGAATTCATCCACCTAGGTTTGTTACACTAACCCAAAGTGAAAAGCATCAGTGTGATTTACTGTCTAATATGATCTTATACAATAAAGAATCAGCCATGAACACAGCTTATCTCAAAAATGATGCACAGGAGAATTCAGGAAACCTGCATCTCATCTCATCCAAGGCTGAATACAGCAAACAAAAGAAGTTGCAAACCAATTTAGGGCAGGTCAGCATCTGAACTTGCAGTTAACTGCCAGTTCAACTGAGTCATCAGCATTGCACTCCTTTGAAAGAGAGAATACCACGCTTAATTTACACAATCTGACAAGAACTTGGCTAGGCAATCTTCCTGATCTCCTGCTAGGTAAGTCAGCTATGCTAACGTCCTTTCTTATGCATATAAGCATAATTAAGATTCCGTATGTGGTGTGGGTATCTGGACAGTGATAAGCAACACAGTAAGTGGAGTATGATTGAATGCAGCCAATGGTCCAAATCAGATAGCTCTGCTATAGGATGCTCTCTCAGTAACAATTCTACTATTCAGTCCTAAAGGGAATAAGATTACGTTCCTTAGTCCAGACTTCCTCCATTGTTTAAATACCTTTCTTTTTTTAATTCATATCATTGACAACTAGTAAGCCTATATGGAACAAGAGACTGCTGTATTTGGTATATTTGGTACCTGCCAGCAAAATCTTAAATGTTTCAAATTTCTACCTGGCCAAAAACCCAGAAACAGTCATGAGTGCCAAACACATTTGTAAAAACAACAGCAGCTTACAAATATTGGTGCAATGTGAGCCCTTCTGCAATGACAAATGTAAAATAATTTTAAGTATCGCATTAATTTCAAGTTATTCAAGCTTTAGTTTTTCAGTTATTCAAGTTATTCAGCTTTAGTTTATTCTAACAAAGCATTCAACTTGAAAATAACAAATATGAGTAATAAAAAACATGTAATTGAAGCACCCAAAATGTATTTAAGCTGTCCTTTAAGGTATATTGAAAGTCTCTAATGATATGGACTCTGAGGAAAAAAAAAAGTAAAGATTCTGTTTGAAACAGCTGCTCTCCTGTAAAAGTATTTTCTCTATATTTCTAAAAAAAAAACCAAATTACTGAAAATTACACATTTATCTGTATTTTATTAGCTTTCAAATACTAAAATAATAACTTAAGATACACTACTGCAAGAGACACAAAGGAAGAGGAAGTTTATCCCTTCACTTCACATCTGCCTGTGATGTTGACTGTACCCAATTTTACAGGCCCACTGCCTCACACACCAACATCCTAAATTCTCATGTACAGTACACATCAAAGCCTATAAATCAAGCTCCCCACCTTGAACTCTCCACTCTGCAAGTATAAAAGAGAAACACCAGCTGAAGCAGAACTGTACACACCCCACATTGGCACAAGCAGATTCTACAGTGCACTGTCCCTTCCACTCCATTCACTTTAAAAATCAATTACAATTTTTTATCTAACCAGAACAAGATTTTCGTTCTCCAGATGGCAGGCCAAGAAAGGTCACTTTCTCAATGTCAACATCACCAGTGTCCCTCTGTTCAAAATCTCAAGAAAACATTTTCAAAGTTTCCTCACATTTTTTTATGCTTTTCTTTTTAAATTTGCTATAGGTGAATGCATCAGTGTCCTGTATTCTGTGTACATTGTTTTCAAAATTAATAAACGTGTTAAATGTAAATAAACATTCTACTCCTGAAAAAGACAGGCAGAAAGCAGCCCAGCTCCC
The DNA here is from genome assembly GCF_003957555.1 of Calypte anna. Classification (NCBI taxonomy): domain Eukaryota; kingdom Metazoa; phylum Chordata; class Aves; order Apodiformes; family Trochilidae; genus Calypte; species Calypte anna. The sequence goes on along the minus strand of NC_044246.1, from coordinate 61,921,738 downwards.
AAGCCTTCTGCTGCAGGTGATCATACCCAAGCACTGTACTGCTGAACCAGCAGTGCCTGAAGGCTGACTGGTACCAATAGCTAAGTCTTTGTAAAAGATAATAATTCTAAACAACAGAATACAAGTAGTAATAATAATCATAAAAAACAATTAATTGATAATAATAAATACATATTTTTCTGTTTTCAGCTCTGATAAAGCTATAAAACTTCTCCATCACTAATTTTATTATTGAAATCAAGTAATACAGGCAATAGTTCACTAAAATCAAGTCATTTAAAAAAAACAAAAAACAAACAGAAAAGAACAAAAACAAAAAACCCTGACAAACACACAAAAAACTCAAACCAAAATAAAAAGAATACACCCAGGACTTTTTCTCCAACTGCTCTGTAACTCTTCATGGTTTAAACAAAATCACACCCTTGCACTGAACTTGAGTAAAGTAGTAGCGAACAATTCCACTCTGTACATATATTAAGCCCTGGACAGGCTGAACTATTCACCTCCTTTGCTGCTAAAATATTAGTTAATCATAAAACTGGGCTGTGAGCTGTTACTCAGAAGCAGCAGCTAATGTAAAGAGAGCAACTTCTAACTTATAGTTGACAGAGCAGGCTAAGTGCACAATTTTAGATTATCACATATTTTCTACACCTCTTCAAAGGAGAGGCAATCACAACTCTAAGAAGGATAGCATGCCCCAAAAATATAAAAAACAGCCTTAAGGATTAATTCTGATTAAAGTGCTACTTTCTTCATGTTTTGGTTTTAAAATGCTTATAAGGTGAATAATTTGACCAATGACACCAGGCAAGTGTAGTTGTACTGAAATAAAGCCCAGGTGCCCTGGATGGATTGATGGGGAGGAAAAAGCCTTCAGCATCAACAGTTTGACATTATTTGTGCCTAGCCACAAGAAGCCAGCAACATAACACCGTGCTGGGCACCAACTTCAGATCTGCTTGGAAATAGAAATGCAAAGCCTATATCTGGCTATTAAGGAGAAGGACGTCAGCAAATAATATTTTGCTTCACATGTTTAGTCTTAAAAACACTCAGTGATTTTACATATTTGACTTCTCAGTTCTATCTTTAATTGGTAAGTTTTCTAGCAAAATGCTATCACTGAGGACAGATTACCTGGGAAAAGCTGGGTAGCCAAAACCAGGCTGCTGAAGGACTTTTAACCAGTAGAAGAATTATCTCGTCATTAGAAAAGAATTTTATTTATCACTAGCAGAAACATTTACTAAATGGCCAGACACCAGACACCAGTTTTGCTATGATGAAGATGGAAAATTATTCAAATACCTAATAACAAAAGTGTACATCCAATACTGACATAAATAAAATCACCACTCAGTTCAGAAGTAGGATATAGCTCCAGCAAAGCACAGGCCAACTGATCAATAATACGTTATTAAGAAATGTCATGCAATTATAAATACTAAATGACTTAAATGAAAAATGATTTTTAATCTTAATTTGTAAACAATGCTAATATTTGCTTAGCTATAAACTAAAGAAAAAGCAGAATACTAAACTATTCTTACTGATGTGTCAGTGAGATCCCTATTGCTCCTACTTGAAATGTAAATATTAAAAATCATCAGATCAACTTTCACTAATGTGTGCTTTTTATTTCACATAGAGAGCAGTCAAGCTTCATGCTGAAAATTCATTCATTTCCCACTACCCTACTGGACACTGAGCTGATGATCAATTATAATCTGTTTCAGAATCTGATATAATATGTACAAAACTTATGGAAAGACAAAAACGACAAAGAACATTGACAGAAAAGAGAGTACCTGTCTGTAAAATAAGTGATCTTGTCAGAAACAAGAATTAGGAATAATTGAGGAATCTCCAGAAAGAAGATATTGCTGCAGAGATGTCATCCAATATAGCACAGTAAATCACCTGCCAGTCACTCATACAATACCAGCAGCAGAATACTGCAGGGTGAGCTGTTCCATTATAAGCTTTACCTTTTTTCAGAAATCTGTTACATCTTCTTTGGAAAAGAAAAAATTTTAAAAATGCTTATAGTTTGCCTTCTACAAGCAAAATATTTTTTCAAAAAAATACTCATATTGATTTGGGCTTGCAGTTATCTTACAGAAACCTTGGGAGAACTCTGGAGCAAAGGCAGGTCTGTCTTCATTTACCAGACAGCTGAGGCAGCAGAGCAGGATGAGCCATTTCTCAACTCAGTTCCATCCCTGGCTCATCCCTCATTGTGGGTACAATCCACAAACCCTTGCTGACTCACCTTTTTCTAATTGAAACTGGTTAATAGTAATATTTACTGGACTTGGCTTTCATGGACTAAGAAGAACCAATCTTAATGCAAGGTAAACAGCTTGAAATCTTATTATTAAAACAGCATTGTAACAGAAGTTCAGATTTTAATTTTCCAGTATTTTTTTTTCTGGTCCATTCTAAAGTGGACTAAAGTTGAAAATTTGTCTCAAGCCAGACTACATTTTGGTGCTTTATCTGTTAGTCTCGGCTCAGTCTCTTTGAAACAGAAGCTCTTTTCAAATTTCAAGTTTTAGAAAGATGTCTAAGTGAATTGAATACAATAAGGTAATGCTTTAACCTTATTTAGATCTCAGTAACTGTCATCTTAACCTAGATGGACACACAGATCTTTTTAGTTCACAGGAAAAACAGGCCATATTATAAGATCACAAATTTTAAAAAATGCCTTCGGTTTAGTCCTGTTATAACTGTGTGCCTCAACTTTCTGACAGTATTATGCCTAATTAAAAAAAAAAAAAAAAAGGCTGATTTTCTGGGATTCAGACATAGCCCAGTTGAACCTTTGGCTTCTGATACAGATACTGACTCTCTTCCTTAAGTAAACAAGTGGTCACCCACGCTTGTATGAGAACCTGAATAGCTGCCCCACTGAAGTCTCTCACCAATGTGTGAAAAAATACTTCATTTACATTTCCATTTTATATAGGCATACATAGACATGACACATGGAAACCTACAACTGCAGCTCTTCTTTCTTTCTATTTTAGTGCAGCTCAGAATAGATGGTTATCGGCACTCAGCTAAATCTAATACAGTGCAAACTTTAAAATACTCTTAGCTGGCTCTAAAAATCCTGAGATGAGGGGAAAAAAAACCCACAATGTAATTTCCACTTATTTGCCCTCCAGTCTGATTTGCAAATCTGTAATTTTTCTCCTCTGCAACTATGACACACAGGCATTATCTTTCTTTTTATGAAAGCTGAGATTAAAATAACTTTAAGTAGTTTTAGAAGGAACAGCATATAACACAAGTTGGCTGTGCTTAATCTTCTTGGGGCTGGCCATATAGGGGCACTCAAAAAAAGAAAAGCAGGACTGCAAGTTTCAGCAGCACATCATTTTGGTAGTGGTAGGTCAAAAATAGAGAAAATGAAACAATCTATTAATATGTGATACTTGAAGGAAAAAAAAACTAAACCAAAAACACCCTATTTTTTTAAAATAAAATTCTATTTCTTAAAGAGATTCTATTCCATGTGCAAGTTTACTTAAAGTGCAAATGAAAATATGAAGGTGAAAAAAACAGGTGATTTGTCTTTTCTGTCTCCTTCCTTGCCTGAGGAGAAGTAAAAGACTTTCTTAGCTTTCTAACATCCCACCTCCCAGGTTGCTACCTCCCAGGGTTAGCAAACAGCAACCTAGAGAGTGACTGGGCAAAGCAGGGGACACAGCAAATCCATATTGACCCGGAAACTTAGGGTTCCCTGCGGTTGCCAAGGGAAACCTTAAGCTCTGCTGCAAGTTAATTAGAGCCAACAAGCCTGCCAAACAATTAAATAATGAAATAATTTTGTTTGGTTGCATTTCAAAGCCACACTCACCAGCACATTTGGTCCTGGTGATGAGGGGTGGTCCTGGCTGTCCAGTCCCACCTTCACCCGGTCTGGTGAGCAGGACCCGAATCTCATATTCGGTGTCAGGGTCCAAGTGCCAGAGCTTGTAAGTTGGAGCATTGACGGCATGGGTTTCAGTCCAGGTCCCAGATGTCATTCGGTACTCTACTTCTTTCAGGATAATGGGTCCATCCCCAATGATCGAGTTGGCATTCAGCTGGATGAGCAAATATGTGGGCCCAACGCCCAGCAGCTGCGGGGGTGCTATTGGTCGAGGAGGTTCTGTAGAGGAGATCCAAAAAAAAAAAAAAAAAAAAAAAAAAAGCCATTGATAAACTAAAAACTGTTAAAAGAGCTCATTCCACATAAGGTTCTCAGATTTTGATCAGCAAAGATTTCAAAACTTGAAAGCAGAATCAAACTGACATCAATGAAGAAGAGCTGAGGTGAATTTCAGATGATGGAAACAGGTGGTGCACCACTGGCATCTGCCCAGTGCTACTTTTCCCATCTAAAAGTCTCAGATAGTGACCACAAAAACCTGATTTATGTATTGCTGCGACTTATCATTTTTTCTGAAAAAAAACCACCATGGGCTCATGCTCATTAAATAGTTTGCTACAGAAATAACTTCAGATTTTCATAAATATAACTTATTTTCCTTTGTTGACAAAAGCCACACTTTCCTTAAAGAAAGAGTTGCAACAGTTGATACACTAGCCCGGCACAAAATATTCTTAAAAGCAAGTATCACTGCAGTTCATTTTAAAACCACCAGATACAGTTGGGTTGAAAGATACAGATACCTCTCATAGGCACTGAGTACTCTGAACTCCTTTTCAGAGAAAACTGCCAGGAGAATGACAAAATGAAGATGTACAGCAACAATGTATAATACTATTTTATTCTTCAGTAACTCTTGATTAATTTAGAAATGCAAACAATAGGATGCACATTGATGTTTGTCTTTCCCTGTTCTAATCAGCTTCTGCCCATGTATTTCAACACAGCTGCACAGTGAAAAGTAATGATGGACAGAACAGGTAGGTGAGGTCCCCCTTACCCTGAGAAATATTTATGTAGAGAAGCAATACATTGCCTCGATGTGATTTAGTTTAAGAAACAAATCACAAGCAACATGCGCTTTTCTAATAAAATGAAGCCACTGATAAACAGGGAAGGTTCATTTTCATTCCAGATGGCTCATATTTCAACTAATTTGTTTCAGTTAATTAGGCAACAATGCTAAACTCAATGCACACAGGGGTTTAGCACAGCAGTGATGCAGAACTAACAATGTGGCAACTCTTGAGCAGGTAGAGGGATCTCATGGGCAGTACATTAAATTTAACCCCAGACCGCAAGTTTTCCCCAGACAGAAACCCTTCTCATCCCTGCACCCCTCATCCTTTTGCACAAGAGAAGTTAAGATGCAGAAGCATTGCACATATTCTGATTTCCAGGAATGACCCCAACAGTACCACTGACAGAGACCATGGTGAGGGTGGTGGAGATGGAGGGGCTCGCAGAGGGCATCCCAGACCTCCTCTGACATTCCACCCTCTCCGCATGAGGAAGTTCAGCTAATTACTCCCTGGTTCTCAAAGTCCAGCATCAAAGTTTCCTCTCAGGATACCAGAGCTGGCTCCCAACAGAATATTTAGCAGCTCTGTAAGCAATCAAGTTTCCCATATTTTGGTACAAAAGGACTGCTTACTAACTTTCTTCTAAATTAGCTACATCTCAAGCCATGCAGCTTGGACCCCAGTGAATCTGTGAACATCCTACAGCAGTGGCAAGCAGAGCCCATTTTCTTCTCCCAGAGTGAAAAGGTGAATGCTCTAAGGTGTTCCTGTTTATGCTTTGGGATACACAAAACTCTAGAGAGTATCTCAATTAATTATTAACATGGTTTGCCCTTTTTTGGCAAGAAATGTGCATGTGAACTAACTCGGATCCCTACCTACCTCACAGCTCAGAAATGCAGCCAGGCTTAATGAGGGCAGTTTATTTGCTGTGGAACTAACACATTAAATGTCAAACTAATGAATTCTAAGGTCAGAGCACATTAGAGAAGAAAATATAAATGTTGATGAGCATGATACACTACCGACTCCAACTTATAAACTTCTGAAACATAAGGCTATGGTTAGAAGTATGCACTTTGACTAAAAGCACGATTATCACAAATAAAACCTTACATTAATGAGACTAATATACCACTGCATATTAAATTTTTATGTTAAGAGGTGAAGCTTATTCTTAAATTAGCATATGGGTTTTTTTAAGCTCTTGAGGACGAGACTTATTTATAAAGTCTCTCCCAGTTCCAATAAATTATGCATGAATTTTAATCAGTTAGCAAATGAACAAGTAATTGTTCTGCAGCATTATTAATATTCTTCATAATACATTATACTATCAAAACCAGAGGTGAGGTGCAACCAGAAATCCCAAAAGTACACTAAGTATCAACTGAAGCATGCAGTCCCAGTATACCATGATAAACTTTTCTGATGTTACCCAATTAACTTTCTATTAATTATACTGATTCGTTATTCTATAACCAGATCCATCAAATATTCCCCCATTACAATTTCAAATCACACTCTTTCTTCTTATATATGCAGCAACCTGAAACTTTTACGATTTAAAAATTCCCACTGATAACTAAAAGATAGAACAAAGCCATTATTAATGGGTTGGCTGCCATTCCCATAGCAAACATCCCATGTACAACTGTCTTCTTTTGGGGCTTTTAAACACAACTGCCATCCTTCAAGGAAGTGATATTGCTGACTTTTCACTCCACCAATCTGCATCTACCTAATAGCTAAGAACATTGATTTGGAGTGTCCCGAGAAGACAGGCTGCCAAAAATGAAAAACAAATGCATGAGAGAACTGCAAAGAAAATCACCTTCTCAGAAGTTCAATCTGGTTCATAAACAGTTTTAAAGAACACAGCTTCAGCAAATCCACTTCAGCAAAGTGACAACATTGGAGGCCACAGCCTGGTTCAGAGGCAGCACTGTAGGAAGCTGAGGCTCACCAGTTGCCCTTCACACCATCCCCTCTCCTACCTGGCTCTGTTGAGGCACTCTGCCTGCAGATGCTCCCTACTCAAATGCATTTCATAGCTTTCAGTCACACAAACAGACAGGTCAGACAGCATGGTGACCTCCCTCTATCCCCCCGCTGCCCTGGTCAATGCAACCAAACTGGAGAATTTTACTTTTTAATTTGGCCAAAAAACAAACCACCTCCCTCAATTAGTATGAGCAGATGTGGCTAAAGCACATGATGTTCCTAGTAAGCCATTTTCATTAAGCACAGTGCCTCTTTTCTTGGCCATGAACCCTTTGTGAATATCCACGAAGGTTCTAAACAACATTCTATGAAAAAATATTTTTTCCCAGTGTCATCTGGGATTTTCACCAGCAGAATCATGAATACAATAGGTATTTAAGACATTCACACTAAACAGCCTGAATGAAGACCCAGCACGGCATGCTTGGTTTCTTCCTTTGATAAGCACAAATTTTAGAATAGCTTTGCCAGTGTAACTAGTTCAGTTACTGATTACGTGGTTTTAGCCACTGCTTAAAGGTGTTAAATCTGATTAAATCCTCTCCAGTACGCAGGGCCATCAACATCTCTGAAAGACTATATAAAAAGAGCACTTGTACATCTGCAAGACACTAAAGAAATGAAAGTATTGTCATACATAGCATTTTGCAGTATTTGGCCAGTTCTGGTTTTGACATAAAACGCCCACAGCCAAGTTAATAAAAAATTAAGACTGACATTTCATCAGTACAAAGTTCCCATTTTGCTGAGCTACTAGCAGTACATTATGCTCGCATCAGTATGTACATGACATCAAATGTACTGTGATATTTAGACACCAATGACTAGAATAAGCATGCAGCATCAACCTCAGCTATAAGTCTTCACACAGTTAAGCAGTTGTGTCATATATTTAATATTAAATATTGTATGCAAATAATTATGTATTCATAGGCAGAAAAAAACAGTAAAGGTCACTAGTATTGTCAGTACAGTAACCAGCATACATAAAACACATGCCTTTATTCTTGCAACTTTCGATCCCATCCCAACCTCTTATGGAGCATCCACACATTGATACCCTGCAAACTCCCTCTGTTCATCTGGGCAGTGTTGCCTTCCCTCTGGTAACAGCATGTTCAGCCTTCTGGGTCAAATGCCTGACATAAAGCCATACAGCTTGTACCAAGCACTAAATCAATAATGCATCAAGGGCAATCATAAAAAGCTTGATTTTTACAAGTATAACAAAGCACCCCCTTATTAAAAGAGGCCCAACATTAGGCTCCTCCCTCCAGAAATGTAAATCAGTAGGTCTTTACTATGTCATAAACTGCTAAGAAAGCAGGTAAATCAAAAGAATACAAACTTCTTTTGAAACTTTTCATAATTCAGGGAAATAAATACTTTAACACAGCTAATACTGGATGTTCCACGAATTACAGCAAAGATGCCTCCATAAATGACTTGAGAATGACTCAACTGCCACCTAGATCAAACACATTTCCTCTTCCAGGGAATTTCCTTGCAAAGCCAATAAAGTATGTCTGCACATCTCTTGCAAGCATTCTGGGTTTCCAGTTGAGGTTCAGTGCCTGACCTGCACTGGCTGCATAGAGTTAGAGCACAACCGATGCCACAAAAAGCTCTTTGGGATGAGGGGATTGCAGAGACACCCAAGGTTTCTCACGGGAGACAGAGCATACAGGCAACATGAAAAATCCCTGCTTGCCAGGAGGTGGCCCCATACAGAAGTCTGATGCTGCTGCTGCTGCTGCTGCACTGGGCTCCAGATTGCATCCCAAGATGTTGTGGCAAAGCTGTGTTGGAAGACCCACAGCATGGAGCCAGGAGAGCATGGGGAAGCAGGCTGCTGATCCCCTGCAGCAGCTGTACTGTTTTAGTACTCTTCCTGTACTGGAAGAATATATATGGCTTTAGGGATTTACACATTTTTTAAAAATATTGGAAAACTGAAGAATGAGATACATTTGTTTAACAGTTGGAGAAAATGTATGAGATTTAGCAGAAAGAATTACAGCTGTCAAGTACTTGCAAGGAGACAAAATTCTTAGTCTTAAAAGTTGGTTAGTCCATTGGAAAAAAAAGAATTAACATGAAGCAGTGACTGAAAGCTTAAATTCAAATATGGTATTAAGCCACAAATTTAACAGTGAGTATAGTAACTGAAGAATAATAAGCGGTAATACTGGAAATTCTACATTCTCTATCTGTCTATTTTCGGTTAAGGTTGGATGTCCTCTTACAAATTATACGGTTGGGGAAAATATAGAAGATAGTAAGAATATGTAAGGCTCTGAGGAATTACAATTGAAAGAAATTGTGTGGTCATGAAGCTGATCACAAAATGAGCTTTGAAAATTTAAGGATGAAAACAAATCATAGAGACTTCTAGCACAGACAGTCACTTTCTTTTATTTTTAGAAAAATCATACTACATGTGGCATATCTTTAATATGAACAAGAAATATTTTCATTCAGCTCTAAAATGGTTAGGAAGTACTGGTCTGATAGGAAAAAAAAAATAAATCAGAACATAAGACAAAAAGGTATATCTTGGAGTTGTGCCTGCCTGGAAGGACACCTGGCTGTCTTCTGTGCTGACAGCAGCCTGACAAGACCTGTCGCCCTCAGCACCAACAAAAGCCACATTAACACAAACAAGGGCTGTGCCAAGTAAGGGGAGAAGCATTACAGAAAGCAGTACTTGAATGATTAGAAATTTTTCTACTCAGCTAAAAAAGCAGGTTAATGCAGGAGACTGAGGGATCCCAAGCTGAAAGCAGAGATTTGACTAGCAGCAGGGATATCATGAACCTGAAGAGTCACAGAAAGCCTCCACGGTTTATTTTTAGATTTCCAATGAGATCTCAGGTTTTCACTTTCTCTGCATGACAGACTACACTCACAGCCCAGTCTGTCACCCTATACATGCAGTCTCTAGCAAGTAGTTAGGTTTGTAATGGTTTTGTTTTATAACACACAGAAGACAAAGAACCCAACAGCCTACGCATCAAAGAGATTTCCCAGCATACTGAGGACAGTTCATTAGTGGGAGCTGAGTACTCTACAGAAAAAATGGAAAAAAATTTTTTTTTTAGAAAAGCTATGTCTTCTAAATTATATTTCATTTTCCTGCATTATTAAGAACACATTTCTAGACGTACCTTTCTCTGAGACATGCTTACCACCCATTTCAACAGCTGTTTTATATTTCTACACTTTTTTTTTTTTTTTCCTGATAGAAAACTGCCTATTGCTTCCACCTTTGTTTTCTGCAGATAACTTGGAGAAAGCATGTACTGTGAGTTCCTGATGCTAATGCAAGTTATGGGCATCTTCCTCCAAAAGTATACAGATGAGAAAGCAGCAAAAACCTTGTCAGCAAATAACTGACTTCAACATGTTGCACACTGTAATGATTTCATGTAGAAAGTAATGTAGAAATTGGTAGGTTTCTATGGCTAAATGTGCAGAACAGTCACAACCTTCCCTTTTTCTTTAAAAAACCCAGCAAACCAACAATCAAAAGCTAATCCAGACTTATCTCAGCTGCTATCCTGCAACCATAAATGATGGTGTCTGTTTGGAGAAACTTGAACAGCCTGTGACCTGGTATTCTACCACAAAGATTTTTCTCCAGCTCTTTTTTTTTTTTATTTTTTCATGATGCAGACTTTATTCCTATGACTCCAGAAGCATTCTCTGTGACTTTAAAATACAATTTATCACAAGTGTTCTGCACCTGGCACTAGTTGCTAGTCCTGAGGTTGAGACACAATACCTACAAAATGTTACATTTTAATTAAGAGAGTTAGTTGTCTGGAATAAAAAAACTCATTTAAGGAAAAGCTCAGTGACCAGGTTGTATAAAGCGATTTATCCAACTCGCTTCAGAGTCTGCAAGACCATTTTCTTCATCTTTCATTACATGGAATGGAAAAACTGAAAGAATCTATTTTAAACAAACATTCAAAATGAATACCTAGAGCACAGTGAGATTCAGGTTATTACCTAGACAATCAGTTACTGGAGAAAAAACCCAGCAACAAGTAGAAATGGCAAACTGAAGACTGATGCTGGCTTAGGTAGGATACTGACATATTTCACCATAATATCTCTAATTTGAGGTCTGTGAACAGGGATGCTATCTCACAAGCTCACCCTAAATTACTGATTTATCTTTGAGTAACTGCCTAATGTATCAAGTTTGTATGATAAGTGTAACAAAGTCTGAAAGCTCATGCAGCTAAAATGTATTTAATTTAAATGATGTGGCACTTACTGACCACGTGAAGTGCTGAAACAGGAATTATTTCGCCAGTGAAAACTGCTAACTTCTGCATAGTGATTTTATATGGTATGCATCACTATACCATTTTATCCACCTTGATTTGAAACACCACTGCATTCATTTTATTATCTTCCTTTAAATAAAAGGAGCACTATGCAGCTTTAGCATTGTCAGCAGAAAAAATAAACAAGGTTAAGATCATGTCCAGCTTACACGTAAAAAAGCCAAAAAAAGTATTTCTAAAAATTGGAGCATGTCAGGACTCTACACAGTTTATGAACAGAACACATGCCTATTTATTGAATGACAGGAGGCCATGCTACTCTGGGAATCAATTACAAGAGTTTGACATATTTTGTAAAAAAGAATGCATTGTGGTAAAGACATTTATGCAGTACACATCTACAGGAAAACTGAATTAATGTAAGGAAAAGAGGCACCTGTAATGAGAAGACATTAAATTCTTTAAAAATAAATAAATAAAATCACTCATTATAAATGAGTCAGCTATAGAAATGTCTCAGGCAAAGACTTGATCAAAATGACTTCATTATCCACATATATCAGTAATTCCCTTCAGAGCTCAGGGTTGAGACTATTGTTGGAATGAAATATTTTATCTCCTTCATTGTCAGAAACCAGCAGGTTAAGAACAAAATTCAACGTCTTCTTCAAAAATTGGTAGTTCCCAATAAAAAATTATGCACAATTCTACACAGCTTTGCAATGAGACATTTGGCAATACTGCACTCTGCATGCACATTGACGTGCTGTCAGTGATGAGAAGGAATAAAATTAAGGATTAGGGAAAGAGTGCCTGAAAAAGAGCAAAATATTATTTTAGGTACCCCCGGATTTTCTTTTACATGGTTATGTAACAAGAATAAAATTTTCATTTTCTTCCTGCTTCTCTGGTACTTTTTCTTTTTTTATATTTTTTTTTAATATATTTATTTTAAGTTTGAACTGGCCCAATAGACTGGTATTGCAAAGATTTTTGCATTGCTGCTACATCTGTCGATGCTGTAGTAACCCTCACACTCAGTTTACTGCCTGAACAAATTAAGGGCCGAAACTTTCTGCTGGACAAATGTTACAGCATTACAATACTTAAGACTCAAACTCAAGTACTTCAAACACCCTGCAAAAAACCCCAAACATTTCACTAAAATTCAGTGACCAAAAAAACCCCACAATTATCACAAATTTATGCCTTACTAGACTCTACATATATAGAAGTTGGAAGCTAAAAAAAATCCAGCCCAGCAACTACTCCTGAAGTTTAATGATACTATTTACCCTAACTGCCTAAGACCATCAATAACCACTTGAATTACCTACACAGCTCAGCTGTTTCTTAGGTAAGATGGAGCTTCCTTCAACTGATGACACAACTGTGCCACCTGGGAGATCTGCATTCTCCTCTGTAAAGATGGACCCTCCTGCCAGTGTGTTTGCCTTGCCTGAAAGACTCCTGTATGTCTCATTTTGGAAGTCACGTTCCACCCAGACAGTGCTAATGCAAATTTTTATCATTGGTTTTCCTGCCTGCCTTTCAAATGACACAGAAAAATGTTTCAGAAGGTGGTGGGGCAGTATCATGGCCAGATGGAATTCAAAACTGTATCATGCTCTTTAAAGGTGCAATGAGCTGTAGACATAGCTGTACCAGAAGGGAACTGAAAAATAAAGTACCTGCAGCTGACAGGAATAGCTGGCTTAGCTTCGGTTTTCAAGTATTTACTGTTTTATTTAATAGTAATTACAGAATCTTCAAGCCCATAAGATGTAAGCCATGAACATCTCACCCTCCCAGCCCTCCCTGACTGCTCACCTGGCACCTGAGATACCCTCAGCATTCCCAGAACTGCTCATTGCTGTTTAGTACCTGTGCAGGTTGTTAGGAAGACAGCCAAGCATCACATCCCTGAGGCTGCTCCTACCCCCACACCTTGCACTCTTCTCCCTCAACTTTAATTGCCAAGCAGCACCCTGGGGAAGCACCCCAGCAGCTCCAGTTCCTCTTTCTGTGTCTATTTCTGTATTTACTGTAAGTGTTAACCCAAACAACGGACCTTTATTCATGGAGGTGGAAGAAGGAAGGAAGAAAAACAGCTCACAAACTGTATTATTGAGGCAAGACACTGATAAATGGGCAGGGGGCAGAGATGAAAGTAAAACCTTCCCCTTTAGACCAGCAGGGCACCCAGGAATGACTTTGGAACATGATAAATAATGTCTGCCATCTCAGGTATCCTATTTCACCGAAGTCAAAGGCCTTCTGTCAGCACTTCAGTACTAACATCAAATTGATACAGTTTAGTATATTGGTTACACATAAATGGAGATTTTGTCTGTGCTCAGATTATTCAGGACGATGGGGGAAAATGACAGAATCCATCACTTCTGAGCAAACCTGCTTTTGAGGGACGGTTTTCTTGCTCAAATCCCTCTATTTCTATTCATAACCTTTTCCAAGACACATTTAGATGTTCCCACCAGCAAGTCTTCACATTTCTTATTACAGCATGCCCAAATATTTCTTGCCAAAAATGCCAGAAGGCAACCCACTGGAATGACAGAGAAGGAGGCACTGAGACATGTCCCTCAATCTATGCAATGAACAACAGAAACCAAAATGGAAACCCACTTAGTTAATTTTTACACCACAGATTCTTATCAGAGATGTGAATTACACATCACCTAACACCTACCTGAAAGGGCTCATCCACTTCCCACTATCAGTGTCATTTGCAGAACCACTGATCTACTCTATTCCCAAGGCAGCTTAGGTTTAAAACTGATCTTGTATGTGGTGCACATGGAGGTTTCCTGTTTTCCTGGGTCCCTGAAGCAGCTCCCTGTGGCCTCAGACCACAGCCAAAGTCAGCACAGAAGCAGGAACACAACTTCAGGTGTTTGTGAAGGAGGAAAAGGGAGGGAAAGGACTGACACAGCAGATGCAGGCCATTAGATCTGCTCAGCTTTATCATGAAAGCCACCTTCAGAAAGGGGCAGAGGGGACAGGGATAGCCAAAAGGAACAAACATCCTTACCACAGCACCTAGATAGATGGTAAGAAATACCTGTGAAACTAAGGGCATCAGTAACAAAGCAACTGCTTGTTGCAAAATGGATTTGAATGTGATGAAAAGCCTGGAAGTTCTTCTAGAATAGCAAATCAAAACCAAAATCATCACCACTCCTGCATGCTAATAAGAAACACATTATGATACATCCTTCTCTAAAGGAATGAACAGAATATAATTATTTGTTAAGAGGTTCGATAATGCAGTGTTGGGAAGTAGAAAAAGAAGAGTGAAGTTGGTGATGAAATTCTTATGCAGTCAATGAAGAGGGGTGAAAATTTCATTTATATTATGAGAACAACTTCATTCCTAAAAGGTGAATTTGATTGCAAGGGCTTCTTTTAGCTGGTGCAACAAAAACGGGGAAACAGAGTACCTGCCTTTGAAAGAGAAAGAAGCCCACTAGATTAAGAAAAGAGTAGACTTTAAAAGTATTTAGACTGGTTTTACTGGCGTATTTTCCTTATCTCATTTTTATGTGAGGCTGTTCTGTTAAAGAGTTTGAAATTGTGTATATTGTCATGTATGGTAGCATTGCTATAAAGAGGGTGTTCTTGTAATTAAATTGACACCCAGGGCATTGAAACCCAAGTTCACTACAGGACATAAAAGCACAGATATCTTAAAAATGAAGTTTTGTGTTAAATTATTTGGATTATAAAAATATATTCTGGGGGCAGTTTGCAGAAGCTTTTTATGAGTTGACAATATTCTATAATCTTTGTTTTGTTGTAACAAAGATTCAAAGTACAAATATGACAAAAACCTACCAATCATTTACTCTGGAACAGCAAACTCCCTGAGAACAGTAACAGCATCTAAATTTCGCATCTTATTTCTACTGACACAACCATTCACTTTTCTGTAGTAATATTTATGAGATTAGTGCAAGCACTTACACCAGCAAAAATCTGACAAGAAAGTTACTGACTGTCTCTCTGGCCTCATCAAAAATAGACCCATTCAATTGTAACTTAATTGGACAATCAATAGAAGCCAGTTCAAGTGTCTATAGGTCTACTGCATAACTAATCCACAGTGCCCAATGTTCACTCATTAGCAATTAAGAATTATCCACCTTTTAAGATACAGGTTGCATACTGTGTCTGTCCCACTCATCTGAGAGGCAGCAGCTCCTACACTTGAGTCTGTAGAAACATTCCCTCAAGCACTGGGGAAACTTGATTTTGAAATCCAGGCTGCATTGACACTGGATGGGAGGATGGGGAAGCACTGATGTTAAACAGGTGTGCTCATCACCCAAAGAGTACCATCCTGAACAGCTCTCCAGATCTGCCTACTTATGATGAGTTTTTAGTAAAAGGCAACACCAGTGACTAAAATCATGGAACACCCTTGACATAAGAAAAGACTGAATAGAGTCGGGACCTTCATGTTGGAAAGGAGATGACCCAGGGGTAATACTGTGACAGAACTCTACAAAAAAAAATCATACAACAGAGACATTAGTATTCAATACAACTTCACCTTTCCCAGCACAGTAAATAGAGGTCAGCAAGCAAAGCTAACAGAAGACAGACTCAAAAGTGAAGAAGAAAGAGGTCTTCATCTATGGATGTGTTCAGTGCCAGGCTGGATGGAGCTTTGAGCAACTTGGTCAAGTGGAAGGTGTCCCTGCCTAAAGCACAGCACTGGAACTACATGACCTTTAAGGTCCCTTCCAACCCAAATCAACCTATGATTTATGCTGGAAAAAGTAGCAGTCTCGCTGCCAAATGATGCTTTGGGTAAATTAAGGTTACACCTTACTAACTGGACAACCACCACACTCAGCAGCATTGCTGAATGGAGTCAGATGCTGAGAAAATATATGGGGAAATGTTGTGTATGCTTATTAAGCTCTTTTTCTTCCTGAGAAGTCCTTTGGCCAGCGCTTGAAAAAGAATCCTGATTTAGTTTATATGAACAGTTGCAATTGTCCCTTGCAGTGCTCCTGTATTCTGTTGAGGAATTTTTATATTAAATGGCTAGACTAAAGATGGATATATCAAATATAGGGCAGGATAGATGATAATTTTCATATACTGCCCCCATTCAGGCAACCGAGCCAATTTCCACCTCATCACAGCTTTATTATCTGAAAATATGACTTTATAATAGCCAAATTAAAAGAAAAAATAATTCCTTTTTGCTACCTTATTTTAACCACCTTAAGTTATCTTACTAATTTTTTTTATGAGCCAACCTGAAAACACAGCTTTTTATTCTACTATTGAATACTTTAATTCTTGAATACAATGCTAATCAACACCTCATGCTGAGCTAGCACACTGAAAGGTCAGTAACTACCCTTCTGTATTCACATAAGAGAGTCAAACAAAATCAACACCGCTGCAGAAATAATGAGGAGAGAAGAAATTACTAGTGCAGAAATTGGACGGTACAGTTTTCCTCTCCAAATACAAGATTCACTGCTAATAATAGTTTATAATAATATACACCATTATGGAGATTGCTGTCTTCAAAGATTACGCAAGCAAATTATGTTATTTATTAAATCAAGACCAGGGATTTTGTCTAAGACTGTGTTCACTGGTTCTGCATGTTGAACCAAGCTGCTAAGAGCACATTACAATAGTACTTGGAGACAAAAATAAATCAGGTATCACTCCATTAACAGTTAAACATAAAGGAACAGTGCCTTTAAGATGCTCTTATATTTTATCTAAGTATCAACAAAAAAAGCAGGTAACCATAGGAAAAAAAAAGGCTAATTTTATCAGCAAGCTCTGTTGGTCCCAGTACACCAAGCTAGTGACATTTTTTCAGGAATCTTAAATACCACTTTTCATGAAGCCAAGGAAAGTCATGACTCTTTCTGCCAGCTCCCAATGTTCTACCTCAAACTTCTGATGCATGAGTATTTTTTTAAACATTTGTTTGTTTGTTTTGTCTTTTAAATGATTGAAAGCACCAGGAAACCTCTCATGAGACTTGCTATACTTTTGAGAAATGTGGTTTTGGGGGAAAAAAAAAAGTAGTTCTGTCAGCTCTAAGGAGTGAAGTTGTCCCACTGAATTCTATTTTGGCTTCTACCTCTGGATCCAAATAATTATTCTGCCTGCTTTCAAGAAAGCTTCTGTTATTCAGCCTCCTCCCCACCTTGTAATGGGAAAGGCAAGCTGCATTTACAGAAACATTCAGAACAGGAGCACATAACTTTTTCTAAACATAAGAAGCCACCATGCAGCATTTCAACATTTTCTTTAAAAATTCCCCTAACCACCCCTTCTTTATATAAAATAGCTTTTCCTTCCAAAATTCACGTCAGCTTTATTTTAAGAAGTGAAATGGTTTGGCCACTGAACTGAGAAGTCAGCAATCAGCTAGATATGTATCTCCAAGCTCTCCACGCCACCACGCTGGCACAGCCTCTTTTCTCAACTTCTGAAGCACGTTCTCAGAGTGCAAATCCTTCTGGCTCAGTACTCACACCCACCCAGTCAAAACTCAGGGGATAGGAGACCCTGAGCACAAAGCCATTTCTGTCTGGTTTTTTCCCAGTTCTCAAACAATCCTGTTCTCAGTGCCACCCGAGTGCAGGAAACCTATTATATAGTTAACATTGGTTACACACAAGAATATAGAGCTACCACAGATCAATCTCACATGCACATATGTTATACCTTCTTAAGTGCAGAGGTTTAGAAATTGAAGACAGAGAAAGTTCACATTTTAAAGGAAAAAAAAAAAAAAGCAAGCCTTCCTTCTCCTTGGGAATGAAACGGGGTAGGTAAGCTGAGGCTGGAGTTTTTGAGGGGCGGGAGATGGGAGTGTTTGGCAAAAAAAAACTCAACACAAATTGAGAGGATTGAGACAAAAAAAAAAAATATCCAAATTCCACAAATAGCCACCATAAAAACATTCACCTTAGCATTTTCAAAACAATATGTTTTGATTTTTCAACATAGTTACATGTGAGACACTAGATAATAACATGGGAAATTCACAGCACAGTTCAGGATTGTGCCTGCAGAGACGTGGCTTACTCAATTTCACAGCCTAAGGATGTTCCATTCCTCTCATCTCACTAAACTGAAGCAAGGATTTAAGCAGAGACTTCCCATTTCCCAGGATAACACCTTAACGTTCAGGGACTCTGAAAAGAGTCACTACATCCTTCCTTTTGAAGATGAACTATTTTCTGCAACACATTCATTAAGCCACATGTCTACCTAGAAGGTCAGGAAGCAAACACAGTTATTAGTAGTGACTCCAATTAGTGCAGCAATGTTTTTATCTGTGGTGGCAGTCCTTGGTGAATAGATGGACATAGCTTTTCTCATTTTCCTTAAGATACTGAAGAATTAAGATATAAAATGGCAAAGTCAAAGTTAATAAATAATACAAAGCAATGCATGTGAGGGCGGGAATCCTTTATGGACTCAAAATCAGTACAGTCAGACTAGAATTATACCTATATGTGAAGTTTCATGACCATATCATCACAATTCAGAGAAAAAGCCAGATAAGGTATCAGTGATTTTTAGGAACAGAATACAATAGAAAGCATAACATCTTGTGGTAAACAGTGTTTTCTAGTCTAAAATAGATATAGATCTGGTCTTTGTATTTCCTGCTGGGTAAGCTAGAAGAAAAGATACAGAAATGCCCAAGGAGAACGTATCAAAGGCCTAGAACAACTTTGATAAGTGGACATATTTTGTAAGTCTGAATTACTCTTAACGTGAAAGAATAAAGGTTGAAGAAACACATGGTAGATGTTTATAGAATGGCAAACTGTAGAGGGAGGAGCCATTCTTGCTCCTGAAGCTCGACGAGCTGCTGGTCTCTTCCAGGACTCCAGCCACCACACAGCGCTTCCAGGGTAGAAGTGTAGCGGGAAGAGCCTTTCTTGCTCCAGAGGCTCGACGAGCTGCTGGCCTCTCCATGCCTCGGACCAGAGTGAGCTGAGGTCTTCTGTGGGTGTGTGTCCCACCTTTATTGGCCCCGTGGTCTTGCTCATGCCCAATAGGGGCCTGTCCTAATCAGGCACAGGTGGGCTCACACCCACTCTTTGGCAACTCAAGGCACCTGGTTGACAATGTCTCTCTGCAGCAAACAGTATGCAAAAAAAGAATATTGAATGACGTCTGCTCTTGCAGTGAAAAAACAATAGTGAAAAACAACTATAAAAAAAGTAGCCTACTGATTCAGAGAGAAGTGCTTTCTTCTCTTACTCCAATTAACAGTGAAAATTCATTGCTGCAGGATAACACACAAAACCAGAAGTTAAAAAATTTGACAAATTCATAGAAGATTCTTCAAGGATATTGCACACAAATATGTTGATATAGCTCTGGCTTGATAAATCTTAAGCCGTAGATTGCTAGATGGTACAAGGATATATGAAGGCAGTGTATTGCTGTGTGTCTCTCCTGTTCTTACATCTTGCCCTAAGCTTATATACTAAAGTAAGTTGATTTTGGCCCAGTAGCAGTGCTTTCTTAAGCTGATATCACATTCTCCAAAGGCAAAAAACCCAGCAGCAATCAAGTTACTGACTGAATGTTGGACAAAGAGACAAACAAGCTTCAATCCCTTCTAGGTGAGTGCCCTCTGCATGAAACTATAGGTGCATGTGTGAACACTTGGGTGTTAACACTGCATGGCTGTATAACCACATTTACTTCTCTTTCCACCATAAGTGATCATAAGTGATTTTTTTCTGATGCTTGTATGGAAAGCTCTTGGCTTTAAAACTAAAATTGCTTTGCAGAACTGGAGAGGTATAAGCTAGCCAACTGAATAAAAGAGACTAATTTTCTGTTGATTTACATCATCGCTGAATATTTAAGACAATACAGACGTAAGAAGAGCGCAATTATGTTGTACCTTCACTAAGTCATCCCACATACATAATTTCTTTCTCCCATCCCACCATCTCTTTAATGTGTGGGGGAAAATAAACAGTGAAGGTAAACAAAGCCACAAAGTAGAACAGCTTCTCTGAACTCCTTTAACTATTCCTCTCACTGCAGGCCAATCCACGAGTATTAGTGGGACTTAAAATTGTTAAACACCTTGATAAAATTTCCACTTGTCTACACAGCTTCTCCTGCCAAGGCAAAATTGTTTTGCCCTGCTGTCTGCCTTAGTTTCACAGCCAGTATAAACAGTTCTCCCACTGATAAGTATTCTAACCCTGTGGTGTTCATACTTTCCTTGGCCTAAATTACTTATAATTTCTTTCTCTAAAACAGAAAAAAGAACTAATGGGTAATGGAAGGGGGCCAAGCAACGTTGCTGAAGCTCAAAGTACCCTATGAAAACACTGAAGTGACCCAAATATATTTCCTTTCATACACTAATTTTTCCCAAGTTTATTTAATGAATTGTTTCCTTTATTCTACTGAAGTCTTTTTAGTGGCACTTTCCTCATGCAGACCTCATATTGGTCTTTAATATACTACCTCTACCTTTGTATTGCCTTCTCTCTAAATTATGGACACCCTGACAAGGTTTTTATGTTGTTTCTCTCTTTTCAATGTATTTTTGAGACACCTGAATTACTTCTAATACCACAACCACTCACTTTTTCTTCCGCAGAGGAATATTTTCAAGTTAGACTCAAAAAATTATTTCACAAGAGTGCATTTTTTTTCTCCAACTTTTTTTCCTTTTTAGGGGTGTACGATGGGTGAAGATTTTATAGCAGTGCAGTGATGTGTGCACAGCCATCTTTCTTATTGATTACTACTGGTACCATGCATAGATATGTTTAATTTTCCACATTTAATTAGACTTGTACTAATCATACTAGCTTGCTTCCACCCCAAGTATTATTGTACATATATATGAAAATGTCCTGATTAGAATTCTGAATTTATTTTTTTAAGTTCCCTCCTTTTCCATACCAAGTCTGATTGTTCCTTTTCTTATCAAATTGAACATGAGGTTTACTGTGGGTTTTTCTATTTAGGTGTAGCATATTAAGGTCCACCATTCTAGTATCTGGTTACTCCTCTATATGACAACATAATGTGGGCTTGAGGAAACATACTAGTATCTCCTGTTGGCTCCCTTCTCCTATATCAACTCCTCTAAGGGCATGATCCTACAAAGGGGCTGCTACAGAAAAAAAACCACCCAAGACAATGGTGCTTATCTCAGGAACCATTCCACACTGCATTTCACTATTAGTACATTGATTTTTGCAGTGTAGTATAATTCATTCACAAAGCAGGCTGAGGACGCTGTTTCACATTATAGCTAAGCCAACCTAAAATAACCACATCATTGTCGGGAGTGAACTATCACCTCTTCCTTGGGCTTTCCATCTTTTTCAGACCAGTGGCTGTACTGTTGGAAAACTATACAGTCATAAAAATACTGGCTTCTTTCTGTAGTCTCTGGATTTTATTAGTTTACCTCCCCTGTCAGCTCGCTGCAGAGAGGGGCAGGTACAATTCTGGTGGAAGAACAGTAGAAGTAGCATGCCACCAGGAGTGGGAAAAGAGAAAGAAGAACATTTGTTTTGGTGCAGCTCCTGTAACACCAGACATTCATGCCTATGCCTACAGAAGTATTTCATGAAGAGTCCAACATATAAATAAATTAATAATCCATGTATGAAGCTGATCATGAGGCACAGAATCAGTCAAGAACAGAATATGCCAAAAAGAACCCTTCACAGATTAGGAAGTGTTGGTAATTATGGCAGTATGGAGATGTATCTTTCAGAAATGAGGTTGAAAACAAACCAAACAGTGACTGACAGGTTTCAGCTCTTTACTGAGTGCAAGTTCCTCTGGAAGGCCTCTTCTGTACCCTAGCACTGTGAGTCAAGCAGGTTTTGTGCCATCAAAGGATTGCTTCAATTACTTCTTCTCATTTGCATGGAATTCCAAAATCCTGCGAAATTATTAATTCTACACAGGAATCCCACTCTGCTGTGGGATTTTTAGCTGTGGGATCTGTTTAGCTCTGGTAAACAGGTGATAAATCCCAGCAAATTCCAGTAATTAAACCTCAGGTGCCAACACCCTGAAAGTTCAGGACAACTGGAAGAGCAGGAAGAGCAGAGGTACCAAAACTGATTCAAGAAACAGACTGTAGGAACCTGGTCCATTAATTTCTGTTAACTGTGTGAGAGCTCAACTTAGTTTCATTTGCTTCCACCTGGCATCTGCTTAGTCAGTTGGCCAGAAGGCTGTATTCTAGTTCATCTTAATTATCTGAAGTCCTAATGGTGCAAATGTCTTAGGGGACAGTCACCTTAATAACGTGACAGTTTGCACATACCTTGTACTATTTGGCACACACTTTTCCCCTGCTCCTTTTTAAAATAAGGAATAGCAGCTATACAAAACATTCAGCTTCAATTCTTCTCCTTTTATTACATGCTTAAAAAAAATTCTCTGTTCCAACCTGGAAGCACTGACATACCACTAAATCCTGTTTTGGGGTCCATTTTGTTTTTTACATGAAGTGCAACAAAATTTAGTCAAACAAAAAAAACCCCATGAGTTAAATCACTCCTATCTGCCTGCAACTCCCAGAAGTTGCTTGGTGAACTCCTTGAAGCAGTCACTTGGCTTGGCCTCAATAAAAAAGCCAACCTGTGCTCTCTCAATAAATTCTTAACTTTTTATATTATTCAAAGATTAGGAGAAAGCCGCTCATGGAACAACTGGAAGTAAACCAGGAAGATCACTTTGTTTCTAATTGTGAAAATGTCACTAATAATGAGGGTAACCAGAGGTTACTGAAGTGTCACTGTAGCACAATACTTTGCATTGCAAAATTCACATACTCAGAGGTCAAGTGTTGGAGGTGTTCCCAGGAAAAATAAAACTCATGAAATACTACTTTAGGCGACCATCTTAAATAAAAAATGCACGAGGAAGGCCAGAGTCCTGAAATGGCATTAACAAACAGATGAAGTTAAGAGAACTTAAGCAGTAAAAAACAAAATAAAATGAAAGGGTAGAGGCAGGTTCTCACATAAAATAAAGACAAAGCTAAGGAAAATAGAAAAGTCTGTAAGTGTAAACTCAAAATATATATTGAACATGCCTGCAGCCAGCCAGAGAGTTGGCACAGTCTAATCTTTTTCTTGATGTGTCCAATTACATTGCCTTTACAAAACCTTTTGGAGAAGGACTTTTTCTAGTAAAATAGTGTTTTTAACCACCTTTCAATTACCTCATTGTCATTTATTGGCACATTCAACCTGACAGCATTTTCTCTGCTCTACTAATAAAAGTAGGAATGAGCATATAGAGAACAAAAGATGCCCAAGTTAAATCACATTGTAGGAAGTCCAACAGAGGGCCTACCAGTGCAAAACTGAAGAAGTATATAGAGAAGGCAGTGGTCAAAATGAAGATTGAAACATCTTGTTTCAATACTTGTGAAAACTAGCAGAGGATTTTAACAGCAAGCAGCAAAAATGCATCACATCACTTTGTTAACTTGCTGAAGGACAACCAACACAAGGAGTGAAGAGAAAAATGGCAAGTCCCTCCCGTGCAGGACCTGAGAGAAGCCTGGCTTGGGACAGTGAGAAGTGGGACTCTGGGCACCAGTCAATGAGCTGACAGCCATTGCAAGAGTGAGATTTAAGCTCCTTGTTTCAAATAACAGGCTTAAGGAGTTCCTGGAACAAAAGGAATAAAAACATCTTTGCAAAAACACTGATAGCAAAGTTGCAGCATGGGTTGCCTGCCTATTTCATCTGGTTCTTGAAACATATGCCACCTTTCACCCAAGTAAAAGCAATATGGAGACAAACAGCACAAAGAAAGGCTTTAGCTTTCCCACCATGAAACCGCTGAGCTTCATTGATTTAACCATGCATGCTTTAACTTGTTCAACAGGTGAGCAGGAGCTGTTGCTTTAGTCATTATCATACTTGGATAAATTGTCCTGGCTTCCCTTACTCTCGTCTTCAGACACCGCAGAGATCGGAAGAAGCTGACTTGAGGGCTTGGGAGGGTGATCTGCAGGGATGTTGCCCTTCTCCCTATATTCTGAACTCATGCTTTTCCCCTTGCCCTGGGGCATGGGTGGATGAGACTAGAAGTGAGTAAAAAGACACAGAATTACTAGAGGATGCTTTTGGCTGGTGGTCAAGAGGAAACTTCTTGTTTGTAAGATTGTATTGTAAGACAACCCAAGTTCTCAGCTACAGGAACAGAACTCCCCTTCAGTCCACTAAGGTGACCAAGGGCTACACTGTGTATGTCCAAAGGAAAAACTGTACCACACCACAACTAAAAAAAAAACTAACACCCACCCTACAGCTGTATCCTGGAAGTATCCGGCTGCCAACATGAAGCAGTGCTTCCTACACTGCCAGACAGCTGCTCCTTTCTATCCCAAAAAAGGGAAGTGGAAAATATTCTCATGGCTGGCAATGCCACCCATAGATCACAAGCATGATCACACCAAGTGTATCTTGTTTTCTCTAGAACATGAAAGTCATCTGGTCCAAGAGGAGTGGAAAGACAAAGAATACATCATTAGTCAAGACATTTCCAAATGCTGTCAACACATTTTAAAGTCAAAGTGAAGTTTAAAGAAGGCATTAAAAACCATGAGACTACATTCTCAATTTTTAAGCCAAAGAAAAGCATTTGGTTTGCTCATATCTCCGTTCAAAAGCAGTAGCCTTTAGATCTCCAGTTGTTAAAAAACACAACTTATGTTGCCATGAGGATGCCAATGGAAGGATAAAATCAAGATTTTCACACAACTTCAGGATACCAAAAAAAAAAAAAAAAATCACAAAATATCAAGTGAAATAGATTCAATAATCATTGTAAAACACTAGTTTAGATTTTCTCAGAAAATGAGGAGGCTGGTCTACAAGACAGCTTTTAAAAGCCACATCTAGCATTGACTTTGTAGTAGTCTTCCTTGTGTCCACAAACATTTACAGGTCCATATGGCTTATGGGATTGACACAAAACAGACAAAAGGAATAAAAAGCTACATTAATACTAAAAAAAATCTGAATAAAACATTCCACTAGGTTACACAAATTATAAAACAGCAATTTCAAATAAAGCATTAATGCAGTTTGCTATAAACCATTTGGGGGAAAAATCAAAATAAGACTCTATATTGAGTGATGTATTGTTACTGTTATTCATTATTCAAATTAAGCAGTTCACACCAAGTTAGGAATATCATTCTTGGTAATATGAGAACTCATCATATGTTGACCCTACTTTATAAGCCTTGAAGGAAGGCTTATAAAGCCTTGTAAATGACTATGCAGTGCCTAAGCCTTTCAGATCACCTTGGCTAAGAACACATTTTGTACTTAAATCCTCCTTTCTTGAATAATGTAAGTTTGAAATGTAAGCTATTTCAACTGTTGAGAAGTTTCTCTCTACCTTCCTTCCTAATTATTTTTCTAAGGTTTCTAACAGAAGTCAACTTGAAGTGATTTTTGATTCCTAAGGATGGTAGTCACACTTTTTTCTAACACTGTTCACTGAGGTTTGTCCCTGTTTAGTCCACAAGCTAACGAGTGGAAACTCTCATCTACTAGTGAAGGAGTCCAGAAAGTGAAAAATTGCACTTATTACCATTTACATGTATGAAATGGGGTGATAAATTCAATATATAGTAGTACAAGATATGCTACAAGTTTTAAAAGTTAAACAACTAAGAAAAAGGGACACAAAATACCTACATTAAATGAGGTCCTGGACACTAAGCAGGATTTTGTTTTGGTTTGGTCTTAAATAAAAGTCAGAGTTTAGAGAAGAGCTGAAAAATCAAATTTCTGCCCCAATACATCAGTGTCACCCTTCATCTTTCAGCAGGTAGGGCACAAACTCTGCCATTAGCATCTGCACATACCTGGAGAATGGGAGAGAGCAACACATTTGTTTTCCTTGTAATACTCTTCAAATCTTTTCCAAGACATGCCTGATTGCAATGCCATTTCACCAATTTCAATGATGAGCTCTCTAGCAAACCACCACATCCAAATTCAACACTGCATCTGAGCAGGATAAAATCTTCCTTTCTGCATGTAGCTAAGTTTCTCTCTTCTTCAGGAGAGGTAGGTATGTTTCTCACCATTTCTAAACAGTTCTGAAAAGATACTACCATCCAGCAGTTAACACTGCAGGATAATTCCTCAATATGAATTTTTAAACAGACAAATATTTAAAACTCTTTAGGAAAGAAAAAAAAAAATCAAAATACTTCTATCCAAACTACTCTGAGTGAACTTTTTCTAATCTCTTTAAAATTATCCTCAAGTAACTCCCCAACCAAAATTATTAAAGGTCACTAATACCTTTCAAAGCATATTTTTATGAGATAAATTCCATTATAATTGCAACAACTATTCCAGCCACAATTTAGACATAGAATACAATTATCCGTTTCATTTTCATTTACACCTCATGGGCTAGATCATTTATCATGTTTCATGATAATGATCAGAAGACACATGGAAAGTGAATTCTGGAGTTAACAAATTACCTACCATATTAGCATAGCTTACAAAATCCTGTCAACAAGGACTATGCATAAATATGAGGTAATTAAATTCACAATGTGCAGGAGCATTTGTTATGCTACTTGCTTTTCCAGCAGCTGCCAAAAAATCTGGGTTACTAAATTCAACATACCAGTTTAGTTGCGTAAGTACAGTAATTTAGCTCTTCATAACACATCAGGAATCATTATGCTGCTAGAACACCAACAGGTAGACAGCACGCAGAGAGCTGAAGATCTGGAGATGAATCTCTCATCATCTGGTATTACCGCTTCTCGCCACCGAATCATCCATCATCTCTTTGACACAGCTTGGAATGATAATGCCGGACCCTCGCATTACTGCTCCTTGAACTCTGCCTCATCCATCTTTTGCATCACTCCCAATTTGCAGCTAAGTATCATCCCCCTGCTGCAAAACCAAGAGTGAACCTGTAATGCCTTTAACCTGCACTGCCACTCTAATAGTAATTGATTTCTTTTTATTTCAGAGACAGCACTTGGTAAGACTATGTAAGGCTGCTGAAGCCAAAAGATGGTCAGGGCAGTACAACAATGCAAGTGTCTTACACCTTTGCAAATATAACCCATTTCCAAGGAAATATTGCTGTATTTCTCTAGCTAGCTATTTTATAATGCATGTAAATTTATCAATATATAAAACTGGTGTAGGAATATATATATGCAATTTGAGTTCCTGCAGTTCATCTACAATTTAATAGCAAGATTCTCTCAAATGCAGATGAAAATTAATGTCAGGGGTGGCTTCACTTTGTATTTTTGTTAAGTGATTCAGTATTAGAACACTATTAGATTTTAAATACATTCTAAAGCACACAGGTGCTCCTGCATTCAAAAAGGAACTTAGATTACCTCTACACTGATAATGGAAAGACTTCACTAGCATGATGACTTGTGTACCATAAACCCAAGACTAAGCGTTTTAATTCAGCTTCATCTGAATGCTGTTATAAAAGTTTAATAAATCAAAATGATCAAAATGCCCCCAGTGGCAGGTTGGGATTCGGTTTCCAATTCAAATTCCCTTTAATATATGGCTTCTCTGACATCCTGCATTTTCTACCATCTATGCTGAATTCCAAATGTGCTCCTTTTCATCATTACCATGAATCTACTCATCAGCACACTTTTTAACACCCCTGCACAACACACAGAGATGTCAAGCATAGGGGGCCTTTCCCCTCCCCCAAACTGGAAAATGATGGCAGGTAAGGGAACTTTATCTACCCTTAAGTATTTTCTTAACCTCCCAACCAACATCAATGGCATTTAAACTGATACAGACCATACCAAGCTGCAGGATTTAAATGAGACGTTTGATTTCAACAAATGTACAGACAGACCAGATACTGGAAGGGAAATTATCCGAGTGAAATACAGCACTGATGTGGTGGGGCAGTCTGAAGACATCTCTAATTAGGATGAGAAATTGCTGCAAATGATCTTCATGTCATTGTACTTTGATGAAACACAGATACAAGAAACAAAAAAATCCTCTTATTTCCTTCCTGAAGTGACACTTGCAGAAAGCTTTTTCCTCGCCTCTTTTCTTTCCTTTGCACTGCCCCCCAACAACTGTGAAGCCAAACAGGGATCCCACTATTACATTTTAGTTGTGATTACATTTTAATTTCCCAAGTACTTTTTTCTTGCTGTTCCAATTCACCTGTGTACTTTCCCAGTAAAGAGACATATGAGACAACGACAGAAGTATGAGACAATACCTAAAGGCTAAGACCATGTTCACACAAGCAATCATTAATGCCACATCTGTAGGATCACCAGCATCACAATTTTGAACCAGGCTGAGTGAAGCCACACCATACCTTGGCTTTGTTGGATTAGGCAGAGGAGGTAATACTCATGCTGCCTGTAAGGCAGCTGATAATACCTGGTCTTCCACAGAGGGAGAAGACCCCAAAGGAACATTATTTAAAGCCAGCACTAAGACTGCTGGCACAGAGCTAATGCCTCTGCAACTGTGAGCTGCCAGGCCAAGTTCATCCCAGGTCACTACTTCCCATTATAGGCTTCCACTGATTTTGACTGACCCTACAGCTGTATTTATTTCACTGCCAAATCACAGCAAGATCTCTGCAAGACCCAGTAATAACAAGTAGCAGTCCATTGCCTGGCAATCAGCAGAGGGCCCTTGTCCTGCCCTTCTCCAGGCTCCCAGGCCTCCTCTGGTGGGCTGACTGCATCCCCTGAGTAAGGCAGAGGTGTCCCAGACAGGCAGAGAGGGAGCAATTTGATGTTCATGTTGGTTATTGAACTAGCCCATGGAAGCGACACAGCAAGAGAATAAGGAGAGGGATTGTGCACAGCTAGGGGCATGGGAGAGCAGCAAGGAGAGGAGCAAACCCCTCCCTGCCAGCAGCTCCCCTTCCACCAGCACTTCACCTGAGCACTAGATGCAGAGGTCCCTTAGGGCCTTGCTTACTCCTGGGACAGCACAGGCATGAGTCCTCCACATGGAAAGCTGGATCAGGATTACAAACCTAATTTCAGAAGTTTTTTCTCAGGATTAATCTTGGAGGGGAAAAAAACCCAAAACCAAACCAAACAAACAAACCCCAAAGAACCTAACCAAAAGTGCTTTATTGACTGATGGGATTTCCCTAACAGGTTGCTAGCAAATGGTGTGGGACAATATGAGGCAGCCCAGCAGAATGAAGCTGTCACAGCTGAGGACCCAGAAACCACTGAGTGCATTTCAGGTAGTTTTGCTGGGATAAGGCTTAATCATTACTGAATGCCTACTGGCAGCTAGAAAGCTTTATATGCATACATTTTGGTTTATTTCCCTCTGGAAGAAGGGTAGATTCCTTGTTCTGACAAGAACTGAGGGCCAGGAAATAGGCATAATCCAGAGATTTGCTCTGAACTCACATTCCTATCTGAACCCTTATGGATGTGGTCGATGATGACCTTCAGAAAACCAGTCAGGCCTGCTATACGTTCATCCCTGGACATAAAGTAGTGTCACACCTAGTGGCACACAAAATATTGTCACACTTAATAATTAAGAAGGTTATAAGAAAAAATATTTGTAATTCTAAAGTTGATCTGATGCCTAGAAAAGTTCCAGCTTCACATGTATAAAATAATGCTCAAAAAGAAACAAGAATAGCCAGCATCTCTGACCTTCCTCCTCCATTTTTTTTCCTTTGTCCTGCTGGCTTCCACTTGGCCTGTAGGAAGAGTTTCCATTGGTTTCCACTGAGAAGTGAGTGGAGGATAAAGATAAGAGAATTTGAATAGGGTTTTCTATGCCACGTGCTCTCCATATAAATTGAATGAAGCCTTGCAGGAAACACAACAGGAACTGCTGGCTGCTTGGAATCACGAATTAAAGGCCCACACAACATCAGCAGCCACCATAGATGTGGGGAAAAAGGTATACTCAAGGAAATTAAAACTATAGTGTCCCCTGTACAAAATCAGTTAAATAGTTATCTGTGAATCTGATTTGATCCCTGCCTGCATGGCTATTTTTAATAGGTAATTTTTAAGTAAACTATGATTGTTATACAAAGATATCAGTTATGCAAAACTGTACAGAGGTTATAAATCCATGCTTTGGCACAAGAAATTGTCCATCGTTCATTTTTACCGGTGAGTGATACCAGGATTTAGTTTTATCATTTCAGAGATGATCTAACAAAAATAAAGATTAAATGCCCCACCTCATATCAGTTCAATCACAGAATCATAGAGGCTGGAGAGGACCTCAGGTCATAGGCTGAACTTGATCTCAAACACCACCATATTGGTTATGCCATGGCACTAAGTGCCATATCCAGTCTCTCTTTAAACACCACCAGCAATGCTGACTCCACCACTCCCCTGGGCGGTCCATTCCAATGTCAGATCATCCTCTCCATGAGGAAGTGCTTCCTAATATCCAACCTAAACTTCCCCTGGTGTAATTTCAAGCCATGCCTTGCACAGCCATTAATTTTGTGTTTTGTAAGTATCTGATAAACACTTTTTACAGACTCTGTGGATTCAGGTGTAGAGCAAACAGCATACTCCCAAGAAGAAACAAGTAAAGACAAGCGTGTTCTCTCTCTACTTTGATTCTCTGCTCTATACTCACACATCTTCTCCAGGAAGTCATGATGTTGAGATATATGAACTGAAAGGGTACCATCTCTTACTTAAAGAATGGCTGAATCAGAGTTCCCTGGGAAGGTAAAATTCTATGCAAGGACACCTCTTCATCTGCTCTTCTTTGACTCTCTGCACCAAATACCAGCTACTGAGCCCTGTCACAGGCAGGACATGGGGCTACAGGACTTTGGTTTTTGCTGAGATCCAGATCAGCCACCTTAACATTCAGGGAATACAGCAGGATGACACACATCAGCACAGAAGAGGCTAGCTTTTGCCTAACATGAATATTAATCTACACTTTATCAAGCAGTACAAAACTTATGTCTTTTGAGATAAAAGCACAACACGTGCTTTATCTTACATATTTCAGATCTTCCTGAAGAACATATCACAGAACTACAACAAAGCAACATTCACATTGAAAAATACTTATCAGTAAAAACACTTATTATAAATAGATAGAACTACTCTTCACCTGAACTACACTGGGATGAAGCAGTAAGAGAGGCAGTGTCCATCACACTGAATAGCAGGCTAATCTGACAAGACGACACGGTTTTACTTTTACCACACAAGCTCTAAAAATCACATATACATGACATTACTTTCAATAAGAGCACTTTGTTCCTCTCTTGAAAAAAAGTGAGAGAACTGCTAAAAACATTGACCTTTCATGTTTAACATGTCTATTAATGATCTGGATGATACAGAGTGTACCATCAGCAAGTCTGAAGACACCAAACTGGGAGGAGTGGTTGACATGCTACAGGATCATCCTACCATACAGAGAAACCTCAACAGGCTGGAGATACAGGCTGAAAGGAACCTCATGAATTTCCACATGGAGAAATGCAAACCCTGCACCTGGGGAGGAAAAACCCCAGGCATCACTATATGCTAGGAGCCAAACCACTGGAAAAGAAACTTGGCAGAATAGGAACAGGGAGTCCTGGTGGGCACCATGCTGAATATGAGATAGCAATGAGCCCAGGGAGACAAAAAAAAAAAAGTCAAAGAGTAACCCAGGCTGCATTAATATTGTCATCAGGTCGAGAATCTTCCCACTCACAAATTTCAACAACCTGGACTGCAGAATATGTCTCCCCAGTTTTTATTCTGCTCTGAAATTCAGTGAATTCAGAGACTCAAATGACTTCGAGGAGAAATGGCTTGCTGAGTCAAAGCAAATACACGAAACAAAATAATTTCTTTCCTACTAGTAAACCCATACAGACTGATCAGTTTACCAGAACTTGATTTCTGTGTAAGAGGACAGGAGAGCAGAGCCTGTGGAAGAAAACTGCTTTTCTGTTGCTAACTTGGTTTTACCAATACATTTCCATACTGGAACTAAAAATCAAGGTGTAGACCTCACCAAGTTTTGAGCTCACCATAGAGGAGCTGTTAGGCTGGAATGAAGAGCTGTTAAGAAGAAAAACTACACTCAGCTAGTGAAAATATCAAAAATTGTTATAATTTATTGCTTCAATAAAAATTGGAAAATTTATCGGTAGAACCAGACATGGAGCTATTCATAAATTTTTAACAAACATTATGATTGATTCATACAGAGCTTTTTTCCTTTTTTTTTTCCTTCTTCCCTGTCTTTAACCCCAACCTGCACTTTCTTCCAACAAACCTATGTAAGATCTACTACAAAGAATAAAACACACCCTACTTCCCCTTGCTTTTGCAGTATTATTAGTCTGTTAACAATGTGTAGCTGCTTAAAAGGAAACAAACTCAGGGAAGCATACAAACACTTTGAAATAAAGCATAATACTTTATCATACCATTTGAGAGACTGGTTTCCTTAGTTTGTTTTTTGGTTGGGTTTTTTTGGTGGTTTTTTTTTTTTTTTTTACAGAGACCTGTTATTTAATGAAAATAAAAATCTATTAAAAAAACATTTTTAAAAGGCTCACTACTCACGTGGATTTTCCAGATCCACTGTAGCCAAAGAAATGGCATTTCACGGTTCCTGCAAAACTGCTTGGATTTAAGACATTTCAAATAGGGACAAACTATACTGGGATTTTTCTACAAAGTTTTGCTAAAAAACCACATACAAATGCAAGATTAGTTTCATCTCCTCCTAATAGTCACATTAAGAGGAGATCACATGCCAAGTCAAACAAGAATTTAAATCACAATTGCTGTGATGAAAACTAGCTCATTTATTGATGCATAAAGTTGCTTCTCCAATAAATACTGCCACCTTCAACACAAATATTCCATTAGTTTTTAAGAGCTATGAACAATGATATGGTACAAGAAGCGGTCAAAGGGCAAAGATCTTTACTGACTGAAGAGAGCAACGCTATTTGGTTCTGCAACTTTGAAAGTCCCTCAAGTTCAGTGCAGACAACCCCAAAGACTTCAATAAATTAACTTCCCAGAAATTGCCAGTGCACTGGCCACCAAAGGGAAACAGACAATCAGGTGGATCTATTCAGGAAGATAAGTCAACTAACAGTAATGACAGCATCAGGCTTCCTGTAAAAGGAAGGGGAAAGGGAGAGAGCTGCTTCTACACGTATCCAAGAATGATAACAATTCCACAGAAACCATGGGGAAAAAAAAATCAATACAATGCAGCCACCGAGCTGAGAGCTGAAGACCAGCTCTAAGCAAAAGGGAGACATTAAATCATTGATTGGAACTGCTTTTGGTAAAAATATCCTAATTCAATAACAAATCCTATCCTAGTCTGATTTTTCTTAAAGAAATTAATCAAAGTAATTGAGTTATTCCTTTCAAGGTCTCTAAATGCATTCCCTTCTAGGTAACCACATTTGTAATAGTTTACAACTCCACTGAAAGTAATTATTTTGCTCAACTTAAATGAAATAATCATGTTTCAGCGATGCACATTATATAACTGGAAATTTTTATAACCAAGACCAGCTTACTGACTGCCCATCAGAAATGCATCAGGTACCTCTACACCTGTATTGTGGTACCACATGTCTGTACAGAAATGGAATATGTAAGGACCTCAGCCATGTACCCAAACACCTGGGTTTTGAATTACTGGGCAACAACTCCTGTTCTTCATCCCCCTCTCTTTAACAAGCAATGTTGTCAATGAAGTTTGGTTTCTACAAATGCGAGATCTTATCATTACTCAAAATGATCTGGAAGTAATACTAAAGCCTTGGCAAAGTAAAGGATGTTTCATCGGTTTTTTTCCCTTCCTCTGGCTGTGAGAAAACACAGATCAATACAGCATGAGAATTCTGCAGTGAAATTTTCATTTGTTGCAAACAGCAACAAAAAGGCCCCAAGCATGCCCTGTCACTTCCACTTTAGAAGGAAACGCACTAATAAACTCTTCCCCCTGGGTCATCTTTGACAATGGGCAATACTATGCCAGCTCTTATTAAAGGCAATTCGTATCAGTGGCCCAAAAATTTCCTTTAAAATTATCATCTTTTGTATCCATGTAGCAGGATGTCAGCTTTAAAGTGCCACTGAGATATAGGACCTGTCATTATGGTTAATTTTCACTACAGTTTTAACACCAGGGTAGCTGATCCCTGAGGGTATGCTTTTTTGGCTAACAAGATTTATTTAGTGGTTATCCAGACAAACAAGAAAATATATTACTGTATATTGCTTTCAAATATACAGCAAGCAAAATATCCTACCATAGAAGATAAATCTTTGTTTTCTACCATGATGTCAAAGGGATGAAATTTTTTTGAAGATTAATATTTCTAGTTTCTTCTAAATTAAATATAACTTTGTGTATATTTATATATATGTACATATATATACCTTAAAATTCTTGGGCTTCCAATGCAAAAGCACACAAAAGTAAATTAACTGTAAAATATGAAACATATATAGCTGTTGTATATATGTATATATATATGGATACCAACTTTATGTTTTGAGGCATAAAACTGTATACTATATCAAATGACCCAAGCTTCTCAGGAGAACTGAGAATGTTGCATTGGAAAAGACAGTATTATGAAATTTGATATTGTTACCTCATTTTTTGAGAGAAACAGTGATTTAAACACCATTTTATTACTCTAGTATAATAGAAAGTAAATAAAAAACTTAATTTCTTGGGTAAATACATCCATTTTCCCTGCTTTTCTAACAACAGGAAGTCTGTTGCTAGAAATTTCATTGTAATAGGATGGAGACCACCTTGCACTTTGCTAGAAAAAAGGTACACCTACAGAATAAAAAAGCTGTTAACACATTTTCTAAATTCTCATATGGTGAGCAAAGCCCATTTTTATTGACATTATATAGAGAGCATAAATCCTTGTTGACCTCAATCAACCATTCTCCCCCAGGGAAAAGATCTCAGCCAACAGATGCCAGTTACTAAATATCTTAGAGCATTTCTTATGCTACTTTTATTTCTACAAGCTGAGCTGGAGCCTGCTTTCCCTGTCCCAACTCCAGAAGCTGTGGGATGACTCCTGACTGACCAAGGAGCCGACTGCCAGACCGAGGAGTCAAGCAAGAGCCTATCACGTGCCTGACCTCTGTGCTTACCTGGCCAGAACAGTCCTCACAGCAAGCAGCAGCATCACAGGTTTGTACACCACCTCCTTTTCCCACTTCAAAAGCATTAAACCTCATCACAACTACAAGTAAACCAGGCAATTTTGCAGAAAACACAATTAGGCAAGGAGAGACTTCAGAACTTAGACTCAATAGAGCCTTCAGAGTTGGAAAGGACCTCTAAAATCATGTAGTTCCAGCCTCCCTGCCATGTTCAGGGACATCTCCCACTGGATCAGGTTGCTCAGAGCCCTCTCCAGCCTGGCCTTAAAAACTTCCAGGGTTTGAGACTTCCACCATCTCTCTGGGCAACCTGTTCCAGTGTCTCACCACCCTCATGGTGAAGAACTTCTTCCTAACTTCCAATCTAAATCTTTGCTCTTATAATCCCTTCCATTCCCCCTAGTCCTATCGCTACCTGACATTCTAAAACATGCATACCAGCTTTTGTTAGTCCCTTTCAGATACTGGGAGGCTACAATAAGGTCTCCTCGAGCCTTCTCCTCTCTAGACTGAACAACCCCAACTCCCTCAGGGTCTGTCTTCATAGGACAGGTGCTCCCAGCCTCTGATCATCCTCATGGGCCCTTCTCTGGGACACACTCCAGCACGTCCATGTCTTTCTTGTAATTGAGGCTCCAGAACTGGGTACAGAACTCATGAGAGGGGGAGAATCTCTTTCTAGGGGGAGAATCACCTCCCTGGACCTGCTGGCCACGCTTCTCTTGATGCAGCCCAGGATCTGGCTGGCTTTCTGAGATGCAAGTGTACACTGATGGCTCATGTTGAGCTTCTTATCCACCAGCACCCCCAAGTCCTCAGGGGCACTCCCAAAACCTTTTCTTCAGGGAAAATCTATCTCAGACCAGACAGTGAGGGACTTTGGAAAGCAAAAACTGAACTCCTGTATCCAACTGCATCCTTTGCCAGTCAGATGACATGCTTCCAGAACACAAAATGCCTAAATAAATCACCAGCCAGACATCACCACACATACCCTATAGTTCCATCCCAGCAGGATTCTGAATGAACTGCAACAACAAAGTATTTCAAGTAGAAAAAAGCAAGTTTTCAATTTTCTTCTTTAATTTTCTTTCTCCTGCTTCAGAGGTTGGATATCATCACAGTAAATCTCTATGTTCTCAGTCCTTGGGTAAGTGAAAGTTTACAACTATTTTTGTACACTGATCCTCCAGGTAACACAATATTATTTGCTGTATTACCAGTTTTCTCAAGGCAATAGGTTTTAAAAAGGAATGTTAGCTAACTACAGTTGATTTTTTCATACCTGTAAAAATATTTATGAAAACTGAAGCCATTTTCACCTTGAGTTGAGCAAATAACATCCACCAAACATACAAGCATGTTAAACATATTGAAGAGTAGAGTTTTTACAACAGACGTATTCTATGGGAAACAATTGTAAGAAATTTTGCAAAGCAGTCTTTTATTTTCTGACAATTTCTGAAGTCTCATCAGCCTATCTTTGTATAATCATTTCAGATTAAGGCATCTGTATTCTTGAAAAAAAAAAAAAAAGGGTGTAAGCACTGATACTAAGAGCATTTATACAGATAAAATAGATAAAATGAAAGCAATTAAAACTTTACCTCGAACAATAAGTTGAGCAAAATTTGACACTCCCGAACCTCTCTCTGACTGAGTCACGCAGCGGTATAAATCCTGGTCTGTTTTTGTCACCTCTTGCAACTTAAAGGTAGCAGCAAATCTTCGTGATTGATATTTTTAGTCTGAGCACTGGAATATCTTCCCCCATTCCTTCTCTGAAATAAAGAGAAACCAAGGCAGAGTTGTTCTTGTAAGAATACCAAAAGAGATTCATCATGATCATCATACAAAGAGCACATAAAAACACCACCAAACACATTTGCCTTGCACTGAATTTCCATGGCAGAAAAGCTCTGTGTAGAGGTCCCATCAAGAGAGACACCAGTACTCAAAAGTATTTCAGAATCTGGAAATTCTGATTGGAGGTGAAAATCACTATCAGGCTTTTGCACTGGCAGAAAACACGACCATGACATACTCAGCTGCCATCGCTTCATACGTGGAACCACAGGAGAGCCCAGCAGTAGCAGCTCTAGTCCTAAAAATTCATTCAACTTCAAATAAAATTTTAACAGACTGGGTGTATTGTAAGAAATATTTAAACAAACGTGGCATTGAGGGATTTCATAGGTTTTACACTGCTCTTTTCCATCTACCAGCCAATGTTTCCTTTTTAATGCTGCCTTTTGTCTTCTAAACTTGTACCTTTGTTATACTAAACATCACCTATCTACCCAAAGCTAGCAGAAATAAAAAAGGAAGGGAAGAAAACTGCTAAAAGAGGAATGCTGTAGATCTCACTTAAAGGAAGGAGCTTTAAGAGTTCTGAAAAAATCATACCTACCACAAAGCACTGAAATTTTTAATCTCTCTGGAGCTGCAGGGCAGGGTGAGAGGTCAGCAAAGCAGAAACAGTTTGAGCTCTTTTGTGACCCTTTTTCCTCACTCTCATTCATACTAAACACTCGATTTTAATTATGATTTTTGAAGAACCGTCTACCAAAAATTAGAACTAAAAATAAAAACACCAGAAACATGTACGGAGTAAATAAATGACATTCCCGCTTTTCCATGGATCAAACCCAACGTGTATTGTTTCCCAACCAGATTACAGTTTCTGAGCACTCAGCTTTGCTCAGTCACCAGAAAGACATCATCATTTCTTTGTAAGTGCACTGCTTGCTCTGCTCAATACATAGCAAAATGTGACCTCTGTAGACATTTTTAGCTGTAATCAACCCCTGGAATGAGAAACTTCATTGAGGTCTTAAACTCTGAGCTTTCTGTCTAACACAAAAAGAGACACTGCTGAGCCACAAAATTTAATAAAGTGAAAGCCTGTGGCAAGAACAGAAAAAGGAGAAAAAAGAAATGAGTTAATGCTGCATGTTTATATTGTCCAGCCTCCTGTCACAGGCATGAATACTTCATAATACTCCAACATCTCATTTTACACCTACATTTGTTATATGCTTCAGAAAGGTACTAAAACTGCTGCTCCCTAAAATCAGACTCCAGTCCATAAGAGCCAAAAGTCTTCTTGTCAAATGGATATTATCTCAAGGGATGTTCACAGGACAAAAGCAAGGGAGGCCTGCCATGTAGAAGCCTGGATCCATAGCAGGGCAGCTGAGTTGTCCTGCAGTAGGCACCATCTGCCTTCTACACAGAAAGTATCTGCCTCCTATTAAAAAAGTATAAAGGAATTTTGCTGATGTCTGCAAAGACTCCTACAAATGAGAGGTCTTCTTGAACTTAAGAGACTGACAAAATTATTAAATTCCAATAACACACAAATGAAGGCTAATGACAAAGGCTTTATTTTGGTGTTGCTTGAGCTAAAGTAAAATGACTTTGTGGGAGGTGTACCACCCCTTCCAGTTAGCTGGCTTTTCCTGATAGCAAAAGCTAAATCTGAAAGCAGGATTTTCAAGCTGCTTTCTCCTCCCTTCTCAGTTTTGACCAGAGGCTTGCACTCTCTGGATTTATAACTTAATATAAAACTTTGATATGGTGCTTGAAGTAACCAAAATTCACAAACATTGTGGTACTTTCTTCCTCTTGTCCTGGTCTATGCCCTCATCACGACACCATAGCCACCCACACAAAAGGGAAATAAAACTTTCCCACTAAACATAAACTTGCTACATAGCTGTTAAAATGACCAAGCAGCCAGCATATAATAAAGTAGGGGTACTGTTAAAAATTATACGATAGTAGACTTGACAAGTCTACTACCCATGTAGTACAGTCATTCTTGCTCTGCTATGAAAGGAAAAACAAATATCAGAGAGCCTTCTAAAATAAAGTATTTCCCTCAATAAGTCCAGCGCTTTCAATGGGAAAGACAAGCACTCAGACTGCAGCAGAGAAGCACACCCAAGCTTGCTGTGTAAAAGCATTTGCCCTCCAAATCTCAGAACTTGCTTACTTAATCTTGTCTGCACACTTTATGTTGAGAAGCAATGTGAATGAGGCTCCTACTTATAATGAAATATTAATGCACTTTCAGAGTAATTAATCAAAATTAAATTTAATAAGCTTTACAGTTCCACTCCAACAGCAAAACCTAAGATTTTCTTTCCCATTTACATCCCTGATTTCCTACCACTTTATCTTTCATGGATTAGATTATTTGCTCAAATTTCTCTGTATTAGGATTTGTTTCCTGGGAATCCAACCACACAATTACACCTTCCAATTTTTTCTTCATGTATGGTTTAGTCATTAAAATATTTTTCTGTCACTAAAATAATGAAAAGTTCAAACAAAAGCAAGTTCTCACTCAAAACTTTACGCTAAAGAAAATATCCTGCATTCATTTCAGTGTGTAACCCTTACACTAGTAAGCTATTAGTCAGAGTTCAGATGCACTGCCGTGATCTCTTAATTAAATTGTTCTTTTTAATGTCAGGGCATTACTACTGATTTTAAAGGAGAGGAAAGAAAGGCAGCAGTGCTCTCTGCTTATTAGAGGGTTCCTGGTACATACTGTTTCAATTTATGTCCTGCTCACACTGAACAGACCTTGAAAATGCTGCTCAATTAGGTTTTAAAAATCCAATTTAAAATTAATGTGGAGTTATACTAATAGGTAATGGCTGTACCCTCTGCGATCCTTGGTTCCTCCAGTCCCTTGCTGTCTGGTTTGATAACCCTGAATTGCTCATTCAGGAGAGGTCACCAACAGGCAGTTCTCATCCTTCTGTGAAAATAACTCAGCTTCACAAAGAACTACGCTCTATAAACAGTTGATTAAAAGAAACATAAGCCATGCGGAAAAAAACTCCTCAATTCTACCTTTTCAGGCATTTAAAATTATAACCTTAAATAAAGATCCATGACTTCAAGGTTATTTTTAATTTGATAGGAACATAGTTTTATTATTTTTTTTCTAGACAACGAAATGAGATCATCTATATTTTAAACAAAGTCAGTAAAGTCTATGCAGTTTAGAAAACAATCATAGGCAAATTAACAATTAGCCTTAAATGTCTCTTTTGTGTCTCATGAAAGAATCCAAGCCCTTAATAAACATGAAAAGCAATTTCAGTGGATATTCCAGAACCTGAACAGAACCAGAAGGATCTAAACACCAATATCTTATTAAGTTGGTAGAATTTATTTGCATTTCTAATTTCAAATAAAATTTTAAAACTTATCTGCAATTCTCTTTCAGTTTTTCAGGTTAAAGAGTGGTGAGGTTTGCCTTTTTGTTTAGACAGCAATAAGTTACCACAACTTTCTGGGGTGATATTTCCTCTGATTTTTCCTGAACTCTTTTCCTTCATACTGGTGATTTTTATCAGCCTGGACAGCTCAACCTTACACATCCCCATCCTTTCTTAGTGTAAACTCCTCAAAATGAGTCCACTCCACTGCTAATAATAAGTCAACTCTGGTTGCCTTCTCAGGCTCTCAGCTGGGTGCCAGGATGCCTCCAGAGATCAAAAGATGTCAACACTTGGGCTGCAGTGACACCCGTGTTACTCTGGCAGCAGCACCCACTTCAGCTGGACCCCACTCACCCCCCGGCTACTCCCCTTCCCTTCAACTCTTGCTCTCACACAGGAAACTGACCTGGAATTTAAAACAAACAAACAAACAAAACCTTCCTGGAAAACATACCCTCTTCCCCATATATTCTCACCACACAGAGATTAGATTTTGAGCTGATTCACTGTGTGGGAGTGGAGAAGTGGGCAGGATCCACGCAGGAAGCAAGGGTGCAAGCTAAGAGTTTGTCTAAGCTACTCAGTTGCTGAAGGTGCAAAACTTCACCAGACAGCAGAAGTACTGGTGGGATGCCCCCAGCAGCCCAGGGAAATACACCTTTGCTGCACGGAGGAAGAGGGAATTTGTAAATAATACATTCTAAAACGTTCCTGGTTTTACTCATTGTGTAAAGGGTGAAATATAATTTTTTTCCACAAGGAATATGGGTTGAAGGTGGGTCATTTGAATGGCAGCAATAACGTACAATCTCTGCCAGAAGATGTTTTTCAAAATAAAACAACATGAGGGAAACAAACAGTGCAAATAACTACACGCTTTAAATTGCACCTATATGTAACTCTCTGGCACTTCTTGGCACACATAGATTATGCTTTTACAATATTTAGGACACAATTTCCAATGGAAGAAAACCTACCTTTCTAAAAAAATGTATGCATTATTTTTGTGTTTATTTTATTCTATTATTTTACATAACTGTATTAATATATTTACTTGGGGCTCTAAAACTTATCAAACATACCAGAAACATAATAAAGCATGACATCCATTTGTCATAAGAAATTATAACCAAAATTTTAATTTTTTCCCCACCCAAAAAAGAGCAAATAAATAAACAAGGGGGATCTTTTTTTTCCCAGTCAATGTTATTCACAAACAGATTATTTTAGCCTAAGAGACACATTTTTTTCCAAACAGAACAAGATTTGGAACTATAGCTTAAATAATGTGCCAAGATAGTCCTATCTTCTTAGTATATAAGAAGGTGAAGAAGTAATTTCT
Source organism: Calypte anna (assembly GCF_003957555.1). Taxonomy (NCBI): domain Eukaryota; kingdom Metazoa; phylum Chordata; class Aves; order Apodiformes; family Trochilidae; genus Calypte; species Calypte anna. The sequence goes on along the minus strand of NC_044246.1, from coordinate 61,879,639 downwards.
TTTGGTTTTTTTTTATTTTTAAGAGAAAGCAGAGTTAAATTATTTATCAGGAAATTAATGCAACCTGCTTTAACTTTCTGGTTTTCCTAAATCCGTGGCAAACCAGCCTAAGACCCTACTTTCCAATGAACTACATATTCATTTAATAGCAGGAAAAGCAATACAGCTTTTTGCATGAAAACATCAACTGAATACATGTCTTGAATACTTGTGACAAGCCAAGCTGTATCTTGCATAGTGTAATACAGAACAGAAAAATCCATGATTACTTTAAGTGCCCTGGCTACATGCACTGCTGTTACTCAAACTTGTCCACTTTGAAGTAGCTCAATTTCTCTCACGCTGCACTGAACATCCTACTAAGAAAGCAAAGGTTCTCATGAAATAATCTAATTGAGAGCCATCTGCTTCTTCAGAGGTGGCAATCCTAATTTATTTTATTATAATAAAACACGCCGGAGGCAAAATACCACAATTCATGCTACGGTGTCCCTGGCCATTCCACTACACAAATAAAAATGATGCTTTCTCTGGACATTTTAAAGGCTCTTATTTTGAACCTAATATAGCATAAGCCACAAAAAAAATTGTATTTTAATAAATAACATTCAGAAAGCTGTAATTCTTTAATACAGCGTCCTTGATTATATTTTTTTAATATTCATAGAAGTTAAAAATTCTGGGAACAGTGATTAAAGCTCTGTATCACCTTGAGCAGTGCATGCTGAACTGCAATATTCATCCTGCAGCTTGAAACAAAAAACCAGACAAGACAATGAAGGAAAAAAGCTGAAAGAAAAATTAAAAAACTAAAAATAAAATAAAAACCACCGCTAAAAACAAAACATCAACAACCCACTACTGAAAACCAGCTCCACACATGACAGCTCCTCAAACACTTCTCAGCAAACAATTTTATCCTTTTCTAAAAGCAGCCACGTTTACCAGCTGCTCTTATTCTTCTGTAATTCATTAAGTCCTGCAGCTATTTTGGGAAACCAGGGCCTGGGGATATCAGGCTACCTACCACACATCACACCACTAAGGAGAAGACAGCTAGAATCCAAGCAGACAAGAATCTCAGGAGTCAGTGGTCAAGGAATTTATAGCAACAGACATTTCTATAACCATCACCTTAATTTCAGGCATCTCATTTATGCCTTTAAGCCTCTGGATGAGGAAATACTAACACAGCTACAGAGTGACCAAACTTCCACCACAGCTGTAAACTATGAAACAGCAGGAGGAGAAAAAGGCTCCAGGTGCCCTGGGCAGTCCATGAGGTGCCCCCAACCCCACCCCAGGCACTGGCATAGCAGTGCAGCCCCCAGCACCTGATGCTCCAACCACCACAGGAACAGCAGCATCCCTGGGGAAGTTCTACTGGGATGACAACCCTAAAGGCTGCTGTGTTAACTAGATGGCTGGTAGCTATGCAGGCCAGGGGACTTAGTTAAGTAGAGCAGAATTAAATTAAAACCAGGAGGATTACAGTATTTCATGTTGCTGAAACCTAAGATGACTGGGCATCCAGAGAGAAATGCCATATTTATCCAAGAAGCTGATAAACTGAGGAGGGAGGGAGGGAGAGAGAGAACAATTAATTTGTGGTCAAATGAAATAGATAGCATCAAAGGTGAACACAAAATGAAAAGATAGGGGGGAAAATCCTTTGTGAAACAAAGTTAGAAGGAGAATATCAAATACGAAGTTAGAAATACTGTGAATATTCTTTATAACCACGTCAGAGTGAGCAGTGTGTAAACAAGTCAAGTCATTTACAAGGAGCTGGATATATGACTTCAAGGTGACTTTTGATACATTTTTGATACAAAAAAATGTTCGGAAAACCAGAACATCTATCACAAATTATAAATATGAGAAAGTGCAAGAAAAATAAACAAGCCACTGCAAAAGAGGAGGCCTTTCCTCTATGCTTCCCTACCCTGTTGCTTGTTTTCAATAACAACTTGAATACAACCAATTAACAACCAATAATGAGGAAAATGAGGTGAGCCAGGCTTCTCTGCAAGACTCAAGTGCAACAGAAAGAGAACTTACATGCTGCTTGGCTGCTGTCAGTAATCAAGACATCATAGCTTTAAGCTGCATTTTATGGCTGAGGAATGAAGGCTGAGCATAAACAGCTAAATTTGCTGTACGAACTAATCTTTATTTTGTGAATATGACACTGATGATCCAAAAAGCCTACTGTCTCCTCATCAGAGGTTGACACACCACTCCTGCCATGCAGGGAGAAGAGCTTTGGGTCATCTCTCTTCCCTCAGCCTTCAAACAGCATCATGAATTCAACTGCTTCTTAGGGCAAGCAGGCACGACTGATTTGTATCAATTCCATGCAAAAAAGCATCATACTTGGCAGTTGAGTAAAATCAAAAAGGGGAACCAAAAATCTCCATCACAGTTCCACAGCTAAAGCACAGTGAGTACTTCAAAAGCATATTCTCTGAATTTCTTCTAGATGTCCACAAGAAAAAGCAAAGTAATAATAATAATAATACGAAGAAGAATAAGAATAATAAATATATATATATTGAGTATAGATATAGAATATATTGTAGACACATTTTTTTCTGAGACTGGAAGTGAGCCACTTTACTTGCAGCTAACTGATTTACCCTTACAGGCCCACAGCCCATACCCAAACCCTCCTGCTTAATACTAATCCATACCTTCACACACTGATACAATGGAAAGAAACAAATGGTGTGGCACAACCTCTCTCCTGTGAGAGGACATATTGTCCTTCCAAAAAGCAAAATGAAACAGTCAATATGTCTCTGAACCCCTGCCAGAAGCACAGGTACTCATATACAAAAAGTCCTGACACAAAAAGTTCTCTTATACTAAAGTCCTGAAATACAGTAATGGTCCTGCACAAGGATGTGCCCAAATGCATCAACACAGGATACCATCCGCATATGCCCAGTCCAAAGAATCATTAAAAAGGACCAATAAGCAGTATCTAAAAAGAAAAACAAACACTATATATGAAACCAGCAACCATCATGAAACCCCAAGATGCTGGTAAACAGGGCATTGAGGGTTATAGCAGTTTCCTCAAGAAAGAGAGCAGGATACAGCCAGTTATTTGAGCCCATACAGCCAACCAAGCAGATGCTCGTTCATCCTACAGTAACAGTTGGTACCGCTGGGAGGTCAGCCCGGCTCCATTGTTTTCACAGCAATTTGCATTTTATTTTCCATAATGCTTTTTAATTTCACTTTTTTTTTTCTTTCCAATTATTACTCTCAGGCAATTGCTTTAATTATCTGTTATTCCACAAGGAGCGACATTTTCCTCTGGCAAAGAGAGGGGCTGCCTCAGATCACATTAAAGCTGACGAGCCTCTCCACAGGCGAGCGCAGGGCTGCTGCCGTGCCAGCCCTGGCAACCTGAGTGGAGGGGCGGCTAGCCAGCACCTACAGCTATCGCTGACAGACCGGCCCCCTCGCCACCACCCTGATGGCAATCTGCAAAAGGATTACCGGGCGCATATTAAACTTTTAAACACAGGCAAGGAACCCTCCGAGTTTCACATTCGCCGAAGCAAGCGGTAGCGCCGCGGACCGTGGCGAAGCACAGCCGGCTGCAAAGCCAGAGGAAGCCGCCGCTTATCCCTAATCCAATGCGATGTTAATGCAAAGCTCAGCAATGATGGATGGGCTCATTAGTGCCGCAGTTATCACCATCTGAACCAGGTGCCAAGACTTATGGTTTAACAGATGTTCTAGCAAAAAGCTCTATTCTCCACACTGTGCAAGTGTCCAGTTAAACCGGACATCGATAAAATGCTCAAAATCATACTGGGCTTCTGGGAGCCACAATTGTTCCCAGCTCAGGAAGCCCTTAAACACAGCCCAATTATGCAAAAAACCCTATTGCTCCAATATCCCAATTAGACCCAGAGAACAAATGCTGGACAATGCCTACACTGCTATCTGTAGTCTTTGTGTACCCAAATGTTATTTATTCTGTTCATCTGATTCTATTTCTCCGCTGTCTTTGTAAAGCAACAAAGCTTAAAACTTTGGGAGCTTTCTCTACATCGAAATTTCCAAATCAAAATGGGCAAAACAGCCCCATCCATCACACCCACCTAACCCCTGCGTTTTCAAGTCTAGAATGCCCTTCATGCGCTATTCTTTCAAATATTACTTAACACGTATCCACCCAGAGCACAGGATTAACATGCAGAACCGACTCTTACATGGTTATTTATTGACATAGCTCCACTGGAATGCATGGCATTTTCACTGGCAGCTGGTGGTGGTGAGATGTGGGAGGGGGGGTGTAATAGAATAAGGAGGTGGCCCTATATATACTAATTCTGCAAATCAATATGAACGAAGCAGCAAGGTGCATCAAACATTAATAAAGAAAGTAATCCTTATTCTTTGTCTTTTCAAAGAAAGGCAATTCATAGGCTTTAGTAAAAAGAAAATCAGCAGAAGTGGGCAACAGCTAGTTAGTTCTGGTGTCTATACAGGTTCTATTCCATCTTTTAAGATGAAACATACCCACTTCTGTTCATCTCTTACAGAAAATAATTTTTCATCAAGAACTTCTATTAACTCCTGATGCTTATTAAGACACAGCATAAAAAACAACAGATAGAAAAGCTAGGTTAACTGCCTTGGGTCTGGGGACTCATATCACATAACACAACTGCTTCAGTCTGTACAGTGGCACTAAAGTAGTACTGTTTGGTGTGTGACATACTACAGTGACAATCTTAAGAGGTTGAAAATACTAAGAAAAAAATCTACAGATTATATTCAGAACGGGAAGGAAAAAACATAATTTACACCAAGACTGAATGTATTTCAGACACATCACTGCTCACTCTGAACAAAAACTAAGGACTTTGAAACTCTTTCAAAATCTGCTAATAATTGCAGATCATAAACAGAATCCTTCAGCCCACAATTGCAATAGATTACATAGTAGGTTAGTTTGAAAGGGTGAAGGACAAAAATAAATCTGAGAGCAGCTTTTCATTCCTGCTCCCACACCTACTATTCACACCATCACAAAAGGTGTGTTTCAGACCATCTTGTTCAACCAGTTCAATGTCTTTATCTGTGCAAATATTTGTTTCATATTAATGCAGCTGCAACTCTGAAGACTTCTGTTATCTTTACTGTTGATCTTTCAGTGCCAGAGAATTAACTGCCCTGGACCTTGGTCCAGTGGGGCTGCAAAATGCAGGGGTGGGAGGGAAGAGGTAAGAAAGGGGACAAGAGACCAGATGCTGTCTAAAACCAACCAAACAAGAGCAGAATCTGCAGCCATGAAAGTCAGAAGTTCAATTCAATCTTAATTCTTATGTGTCTGAAATGTTTAGACGTACATTTATAGAAAATAGAGTTGATGAAAAGCCTGTCAACATAGCAGTAAAAACACAGGGAACAGTGTATTAAAATGATGTACCTATCCTTATCAACTTTTATTTTCAGACATACAAAAATATGCATAGTTAATTATATATATATTGGGAAAAAATAAGCACGGAAATGTGCATGCACTCAGATCAGGGCTTTTCCCCAATAACTGGGAAAAAAAATAAAATAGAAGCTTACATAGGAAAATAGAAAAGGAGACACTATCAAGATCCATTTTCACTTCAGACTGTGACTATCTTTCCGTCTTCCCTGTTTCTAACCAAATATCCCTATTTTTTTTCACCTGTTGACACTATTTATGTAGGTCATATCTGAATCAAACTTTAAAACTTAAAACCAATGAAATAAAACAAAACTAACAAAAAGAAAAAAAAAAAGCCTCAAAAAACCAGAACTCCCAAATAGGCAGTCTTCCCTACACTCAATAACTCCAAAAACCCAATTTGGGACAAAATCTTTTTCAGATAAATCACTGTTTCTTGAATTGACTTAGTGGCAAGCTGCAAAAGCTCCAGTGTCTGTGCACAGGGGGATGAGGAGGGTGAAGCAGAGACTGCAGTAACTCAGATGGAGCCTGGCTGAAGTACCCCTGGTACTCCACTCAGGAACAGCATGACCCTAAAAAGCAGAGTAGGGTAGCTGCTTTTTTATCCTTACTCCTTAATTTACTTTAATCCCTCTTTGAAGCCAGATAGCAGTGGTAATGACTAATGAAATCTGTGCTTGCACATCTCTGTACTTCAATGCAAGCAAATGAGGTATCTTAGATAACTTCAGATACAAGAAACTCTGGTGTCCCAGATTGCACCTTGGATCTTTACTTTTCAAAGAACACGTTTCAATACCAATTTGTTTGCTGCCGTTTCTTTTTTTTTTCAAGGAAATCACTTTCCTCTTCCAATAAGGGCATAACCAAAGGGTACTTCTAACACAGTGTATTTGGAAAGTGCCTTTTCCCCTTCTGCTCCCTCCTCTCCTTCATTTTTCATTTTTGCACTTTCCCCCCCCCCCCCCCCCCCATGGCCTTTCTTGTTATGAGAAAATACATTCCTGGAATGTTTCAGATCAGGGCTCTCAAAAACAATTACTCAGGCATTTGATTTGATCTGCTGGTTCTTCCTTTCTGGATATCTGAGTTTTATGAATCTCCTGATGTGGTCAAAGGTTAAAGTGAATCTTTTCCATGACACATTCTGAAGCCTCAGGAATCCCTTAGGCATCCCACCCTGGGTTTTAAGGAAAAGGAGACAATTCACTGTTAGCTGCACCCAACAGCAGTAAATTTCCACATTACTTAAGCAAGAAAAATGAGAGAAGGAAGGATGCTAATTCATGCTTATCTGGGAAAATGTGGATGGAGCAGTGAAATTCTGAGGGTGGCAGAAAAATATGGGTTATCTTCAAATTGGTGACAATTTGGTAATGTTTAACAGAAAAAAAGAAGGGGAATGGAAGCGGAAGTACACAATATTAGTAGGAAGGTATCTTGAAGAATATCAAAGCATTTCATAAGCAGAAGTATAACCTCAAAAGTATCTCACCTTTCACACTGTGAGAAATTGTCACATCTGTGATCTACTTACACACCAAAAAAATGACCCAGAAAGTATACAGAAGGACAAAACGTGTTTTCTGAGTTTCTCTGGCTACTAACCAAGCTTCTCAGGGGAGTGAAAGTTAGCATGGATAATCTGCCAGAGTTATCTGACTCAAAGGAGTGAGGGACAGGGAAGATTTCCAGCTGGCTGTCTCCATCAGGCCTTTCTGACCCATGCTCTACTAAAGTATGGTGCTTCATGGGTTTGCTGGTATGCTCCTATTGTTATAATCTGCCTTTGATAGAGTGAAACCCAGCTTCATTACATTTTGTGTACTTTATGTGCTCTATTTGGCAACTATCTGAAATCAAACTCCTCTTCAATGAATGCGTTGTAAGTTTGCTCAATTTAAGCAAGTTACAACTCAAAGACATGGAGTACGTATCATTCCTACAGCTATGATACCCTTTTACTAAGTGCAATGCAGTTACTGCTAGATTTGTGCTCCTTTTTTGAAATTGCATATTTGTCTACTAATTTATTTTGCATATCTGATTTCCTCTAACCTCATTCTACATAAAAAAAACCTCTTTAAAATTTTAAATTTTTCACATGCCTACATACAACTGTTACTCAAGGTTTGCTCTATATTAAATGAAAAATCAGATGGAGGTAACTGATTATAGCTAATCTCCAAGTACAATGCTTGCCTAGAGCTAGGCATTTTAACACTGTGATTATAGTTCACTTCAAAGTACAATGTTTCCCAATAAGTAAATATTTCACAGTTCTGAAAAAAATGTCAACGTGCACATTTGAAACAAAGTTTTAAAGGACACATTTATAAACTGTTCTAAAATTAGGAGAGTTGGTGCTGAAAGTTTATATTGAACACATAACTATAGTGATTTTTAAATCCTTACCAAGTGGCAAAATCTAATTTCTTAAGGAACAGCTGTCAAACTTTACCATCCTTCTATTTAACTGGCAGTCTTAATTGTGAATAACCCCATCCTCACACCACAAAGCAAAGTGGATGTTTTTGTGGTGGTGCAAGTATTGGAGACTTTGTTCTTCTGGTTTTTAGTGAGAAGGGTTATTTACTGGTTTAGTCATATCTTAGGTGCTAAGATACATCTCACAACTGCACACAGATAACATTGAAGTCCCTTCTATTATGGAGAAAGAGAAAAAGGACATATAATAGTCCTTCCATGCTGTTCCATTAAATATGCTACCAAATAAAACTGAGATGCACACAGAAGTACTGCCACATCCCTCCAGTCACCTGCTTGGACAAAGAATTTTAATTTATATGATAAAACAATCCTCAAAATTTATGACAGCTGTGTTACATCTGGGTTTTACTAGATCCTAAATGACAATTATCTGCATCTAATGAAAATAAATTCTGCTACAGACGAGCTGATTTACAAGAGACAGCCCACTATGCCTTAAAAACCAATACTTCTCCACTGTCCACACCAGTTGTTCTAATTTTTAATCCAAGATTTTCAACATTACAAGCCAACAACAAGTTTCTCCATTTAACAGAAATAAATTTGTTCAAACTAAATATTACCCATGCAGAAATAAAAATGGCTTGGGAATCAAAATCTTTCACCTCCAGAAAACAGCTTGTCCTCTAGCCAAATACACTTGCATGAGTTGGCCTTACCTGGAGCCACAACTTGTTATTCACTGCATCTCTCCCTGTAGCAATGCATTGAAATGTAGCATTCTGCCCTGCATTGACCTCTACATCCCCCAGCCTCAAGAAATGTGGAGACTTATCTGCAGAGAAAACAAAAATTACAAATAACACTTATTGCTAGAAATGGTTCCAGCAACATTATTGTCTATTCAAAGATGTATATTGCAACAACCTTTGGTTAAAAAAACAGAAGAGAGAAAGTTATGTCTCTGTCTGAGAAGAGTGCTTTCAGTTCTTTCCCTTCTTCCCTGGTGATTCTACTATATGTTATACATGAGTTATATTATCTTTTAAAAATCAAAGCCAAGAGAAATAGATCATATGCCAAAATGTCAGCAGCACTCCACAAAAATTGTCCTAAAGACATTTATTGTATGTAACCCGTCACACTGAGAAAAAAAAAATTAGCAGGATACTCCTCAGGCAAATAGAGAGATACTATTCAGACTGTTTGCAATATAATTTGGAGCTCTGTTGTTTTACTAAATGAAATAATTTGTGTCATTGAATCTAGTATTTCAGGAGCTGACAAATCTATTTCCCACACTGACAAAGCCCCTAGGAAAGCTCAGTGCCACATCCACTTCAAGCATTTATTATGCATAAGAAAGCCTGACAGTCACGTCTGAGGAATGGGTACATTACACAGCTCTCGCCCATCTCCTTTACAAGAAGTCCTAATGAAAACAGTAGCTGAATCGTTACTTCTTTGTGCTTACAAAATAAAAAATTTAAAAAAGAGACAGACAGGAAAAAAACCCAGAAAATTGGAACAAACAGGGTTTAAACATCAGTAACAAAGAAGAGCTTATTTGAATACTGTATCATGCTGATAATCTGCTGTCATGGATGTACCCAAGTGCCTTTTGTATTGGCACTTAGAAAAAAACACAAAGGAAAAAAAAAAAAAAAAAAAAAAAAAAAGAAAAAGTCATATAAAGCTTGTCATAAGCTTGGTAGTCTGAGAGCTACGGTCTTAATAGGTTTGGGGTAGTAGAAACCAAAATGGGAGGTTGCCATTGCAGCGTTATTCTTTGGCATAATTTTACATATCTGGGGGAGAGAGTCATTATATCTTTATCACTTTAGAAAGTAATTAAATTACTAGCCATGGAGTATGCTATCATGAAGTTGTATTTTAGAGAGAGGATACACAGGGGAAGATGGGGGAAGATGAAGAACTGAGCAGAACCAGTTTAGCAGAAAAATGTGATAACTAACAACAGAAATTCACTGTAATAATTTCTTCCTCACAACTTTCTATTTGTAGAATATTCACATTACCAGAACTTGTATTTGCATGTATGTAATTCTTCCCTAGGATTAAGCACAGAAAGGCAAACTTAGAGGCCTGAAGGCTGTCCAAAAATGAAAACAACAACAAAACCTGATCATCCAATAGTCCAATAAACATAAGACTTTTTTTTTTTTTTTTTAAATCCACTATGTCCATTTGGAAAAAAATAAAAAAGAACAAGGGCATGAAATCTGAAAAACCTACACACATCTGGCAATTCAATTTAACCATTGAGCATACACCTTAACATGTAAACATATTTTGTTTGTGCTCACCAACTATGGTATGACTAAAAGGACACTGACGAATTTCTGATCTATATTCCTCTCTACTTTAATTATGGTAGACAAAGATGAATTTAGCCAGGTAAATAACTATTGCAACACTACAGTCTCCCTTGGAAGCTGCAACAAAAATACTATTGAAAGAACAAAGAACATCACTAATCAAGTGATGAAAACCCAGCAGTCTACAGTAATATCAAATATGTCCTGAAAAGACAGAGAAAAATGCAGCTCTTAATCATTACTTACCACAAGGGTAACTCAGAACCTGGATGTCATCAATGGCAATGTAGCCATTTCTCCCATCTGAGACTTCAGCTTCAAATATTACCTGTCAAAATGAAAGAAAAAATGTTTACAACACTCATTTCTACAGAATTCCCACAGTGGCAAGCGTGTGGATATGACACATTGCCTTTTTCATTTCGCTCAAGTTCCTACAAGGTTTGGCAACTGAATGGAATATTTATTAGTTAATGCATTGCAGTTCCGTACATGCATTCATAAACATGACTTTACTTTGGATTTTCTATTATGGCACACCAGAAAAGCACGTTTATTGCCTCAATTAACAGCCATACTGCTTTCATGCCACTAAACTCATAAACATGATTCAATTCTGAAGAAATGCCCCTAACTTTCAGACAGGTTTGACATCTCAGCACACTACTGATCAACTGGCTTTAACAAAAATTATTTTCTTGCCGGGGGTCACAGTGTAGTCCAGGGTCTCCTGTAACCTTCTGCAGTGTGAGTGCACAGGGAAAGGCAGCAGCACAGAAATGGTGCAGCACTCCCCAGTGGCAATGGATAGAACAGCTGTAGCATGAAACACACAAGGTAATCGTTGGCTTCATTCTAGGAAGGCAATGGGAAAATTGCTCTGCCTGATGGAAGAGACTTTCTTCACATCCAAATTGTTGTCCCAACCCAGCACACAGTAACAACATAGAATTTCTCTTGGACTCCTCCAGAACACAGAGCTGTAGCAAAAACAACACCAACTGACCAGAACAAATCTATGGCAAAGAGTTATGCTTCCTTGTACAGAGAAAACAGTGAAAGTAATAGGAAAATAATTCGAAAGAAAAAAGAGTAAAGCACGAATCACCTATGTCTTAAAAGAGGCAAAGGTATGTCTGTGAAAGAGAAAAGCACACCACTAAAGACTGTCTCTAGTGATATGCTATAAACTTGCATTCAGGACTGCAAAAAAAAAAAGAAACTGTTGGGGTCTTCTGTATAAGACAGGCTTAGAGCAAGAGAGCATCATCTATTAAAGTAGTTTCTATCTCTCATTCTTGGGGATAATGTAAGAAAGCAGCAAAGGCATTGGATTAACAACCCAACATACCCTGCAGGTGAGCAGGAAAACGCTATCTTCATCATCAGGTGCAATGAAATGAGGCAATCAGGTGCTGCTAATTACAAGGTGGGAGGCCCTTTTATTGGTTGCCCAATCCTGCTCATGGGCAGCTGGGGTAAGCCCTAATTGGGCACAGGTGGGCTTAACAAGCTCACGCCTCCCACCTCATAATTAGCAACACCTGATTGCCTCATTTCACTACAATCAGGCACCTTTCTCAGGTCTTCTTACGGGGGATCTGCTTGGCACCTTGCTAGGAAGTAATAACCGCTGCACTCTCTTCAGTCCCAAGGGAGTCCCTGGGATCTCCTTTTGGACTGCACGTTCACAAAAACTACCTTCTTCAGTAAGATATCTGGCACTTAGGCATGTTGGCTCTGAACGTTGCATCAGGAACACTTCCATGTGCTTATGCTCCACTTCCTCACCCTCACATCCCACTCAGAAGTGCAATTTATGTTCCCACCAAAGTAGACAGTGAGCCCAGGTGGCTTGTTTAAAGTCAGAACTAATTCTAGAGTCTCACACAGGTAAAAATAAAGGAAAACTTCCAAGGAAAGGTGGATATGGCCAAGCTCATTATGTTCATAATGTGGTTCACAGGGTCCCCGAGCTTGAGCTGTGACTGCAGAAGGAAGCCTGTGGGATTCATATACTTTGACAGCACCAGAATATAGGCCCTCTTCCAATTTCTACAGAAATTCTTGCCTAGGTTCCGGATGTACTTCACTCTACCTTTTTATATTTTTTCCCCTTTTGATTTTATTTGCACCCCAATGCAATTAAGTAGCAGAAACCACTCAATTCTCTCCCTCCTCTTCCTCTTCCTCCCTTGGCCAACAACAGCTTGATGGAAAGGAATTTAGAGTTTGGGGGTCCCAGTTTCACTCCCTTGTCCAATAACCTCTCTGAGCAGAACAATATTTGACTTCCCACCAGCTCCTCAGGAATATTCAGGGAGCTGGTAGTTGTCCCTATCAATATCTTCAATTCTTTAAAAATTTAGATTAAACTTTTTTTTTTTTCTTGAGTGCATGATTACATATAAAGCCCTTCTGACTAATTTATGACACAATACATTTCTATCACATACACAAACCACGAAAGTACTTTACTTCTAAACATCCATTTAAGAACTTTGAGCACCAATGTTAAGAACTGGACTAAACTTGAACCTCACTTTGAACTGGGTTGCTGTTAATTCATTTGGAAGTAGCTTAGATCCAGTCCCCAGAGAAGCTTGGCCTCGTGCGTGCTTCCCCTATAATGTTGATACCTTCCTACACAGAATCACAGAATGGTTTGGGTTGTAAGGAACCTTAAAGATCAACTAGTTCCAACCCCTCCTGCCATGGGCAGGGACACTTTCCACTAGACCAAGTTGCCCAAGGTCCCATCCAACCTCTGGTGTTTCAGTCTGGAGGCAGAAGGGAGAAAGTTACCTTTCCTGGGACAGCTCAGAGCTGGGAATTAATTTACTTCAATACACTACCAAACAAAGAAAAACAAAAAGCATGAACAAAAACAGAAATGCAAGAAGCCTAAAAAACATTACAGGGAGTAACACTTATAAGGTAAGAAAAGGACAAATAAAGTGATTAAACAGACAGAGACATCAGAGAGCTGAGATGTCATATATACAGTGCTAAACTATTTTTTATTTGCATTTAACATTTGTATAAATACAACTATGAAACATCTTTAACTCAAGATACCGCAAAACAAAAGATGCAGTTCAATTAGAACATTAATAAAACAATTCTTATGAGGCTTTTATTTTATAGTATCTGTTCACATATGAACTGGGAAAAGGGAATAGGATATTCAGGTGAAAACAGCAACAAGTTGACAAGTCAGACCAGAAGCTGAGGTAGTTCTTTTCCTCACATACTTGAGAAAACCAGGCTGTTGGGCTATTCCTTTCACCACAGAAGTTTTATCCTAGTACAGAGACACACCAGTGACCTCTGGGAGTGAATCATGTAGTTACTCTGAACTGCTGTTCTGTTTAAAATCATAGCAAGAATGGTTTAAACACCTTAATTTTAATGGAAAAATAATTTAGATTATCACTCTAGCTGGAAAACATTAGTTGCCTGTGCAACTATCAAGTCCTTCCACTTATTACAATTTAATTGTACGCTCATCTAGCACACTTCAGAGAGATGCTCACCTTCTTTAATGGAGAGAGTGTTTTGGGGGATGAATCAGGCTTCCACAGAGCAGGGCAGCTATCCTATCTTGTTCATTCTAGTGCCACTGAATTGAATGGGAATTAGAATTGCTGAACAGCTCACTCAGGTAATTCAAATGCTACACAGGGGAATTAGATTTGATCCCTGGAATTTCTACACAGTTACAAGGCGATGCACTCAGTTACTCCTCCAAATAAAATGGCATGTCCTTGCTTATGAAGTGCCTGCATTCAGATGCAAAAGATACGATGCCAGAACACCCTGAACTGGACATGTTCCTACTTATTTAGCCATCCCTAATGCATCTCTCTGGTCCATACATTAGTCCATTTTCCTGCTAAAACCATGCAAGCTTTCAGTGAATACAGTACCATTTGAGAAAATCCACAGTTACTAACAGACATTTCCATTTATCTGTTTTGTACATGGCTTCCTTTATTGATCCGAATCAGTGACAAATTGATCCCAATCATCCTGCTGTATTAGGCACAACTTTGTAGACCTCTGTTACATGCCCCTAAGTAATTTTGACCAAATAATCTATGACTCCTCTAATTTGAGACAATCTCATCTAGAAATCATCCCCTTTTCTTTGATTATCCTGCTCTAAAGCTCTAATGGCTCGTTATCTTCAAAGGATATGGCAAGCAGAGCTGGCACACAGTAATCAAGATGTGAGTCATCATTTATACTGCAGAATAATAACATTACCTAATTTATACAGAACTTCCTTAACCCTTTTAACACTTCATTTGCTTTTTTTGCCCACCACCGGGCTCTGACATTTTTATAAACCCTACAACCTTGCTTCAGAGTGCCAATGGCAACCTCTGAGTCCATCATTCTGTGTGTAAAATTAAGATTTTATGCAGTGTGCATGATTTCATATCGCCTCATCTACACTAAAATCTGTCTGCCATTCTATTGTCCAGTCACTAATAGTTGGTGATACTGTGATGGTTCTTCTATAGATCCTCACAATCACATATGGTTCTTGCTATTCCAAAGTATCTTTTACCTACAAACTTCTGTCTTATCACTGTCCTCTGGTCCCCAGTAAACGTTGGAAAGGCTCAGACCAGGATGCCCTGGTGACTGCTCTTGGGTATATGAACAATTTATTCCTAACTTCTCTTTTTCCTTTTAAACAATTATTTATCTAAGGAAGTATCTTATAGAATGCTGTGTTAACTTCACTACAAGCTTTCCTAGAGGGACATGGTCAAAAGCTTTTTGGAAACCTAACTAGATTGTATCAATCAGATCACATTTCCCTGAACCTTTGTTGACAGCTCAAAAGGGCTCAAAGGTTGAAAATTAAGTGTATGACATGCAAAATACAGAAAAAAATCAAAAAGAAAAAAATTGTAGCTGTTTTGCATCCATCACTGTAAAAGGGCACATATTTTGTTTTTACATCCCAACTCTAAAGTGTAGATGATTACAATCACTTTTCACCCAATATTAGTCCAGAAACAAATACTTGTGAACAACTTAAACACTCAATAGGATATGAATGCAATGGGAAAAGCAGTAACTATTGTGGCAAAGGCCCCTGAAGGGCCTGAGTGGATCAAGTTTTATGCTCAAAATACTCAAACCTTCAAATTCCTACATAATGCTAACATAGCATTGTACAGTCATCATGAAGACTAAGCCTGCACTTGCAGGAACATAAAAAAATACATCTTAAGAATTTGCCTCACTGAATTTTTAGCTCTTTCAGTATCTAAAAATATAAGTATCCTCATTATTAACTCATTTTAGGCACTAATCAAAGTAAGCATTCCCAAGGCACACCTAGTCAACTAATTAGAAAACATGGTCAGGAAAGAGGCAGTAGCTGAAAGCCTATCCTTAGAACATCATTCTCCCTAGGTTTTGTAACAGCTTTTTTCTTTGTGAAGTACACACCAAGCAGGGTTATCCCAGCAGAGTTTGAGACTTCCTTTGTCCTTCCTCTCTCTACTTGACCACTTCTGACTACCCACAGTATTGAAGAGCATCTCCCCACAGCTGACAGCAGTCCTGACATCATATATACATATGGAGCAAACATCCATACACCAATTTGATAAACATCAGTATTAAAAAGCTTAGCTACAACAGAAATGTAAGTGTTTCATTGACTAATTTTTCCTGCTAGGCTCTGATACACGTCACTTGAGAGAGCTGAAAAGGAATTTGAGGTGGGAAAAAAAAAATAAATATATATATATATATATATAAGGAAATAGTTACATCTTGGAATTATTACAGAGCATTCAACTTTAACACATTTTTGTTCAGTAATAGGAGGGCTTCCACTAGCTTAATTACCTGAAATCAATTTTATACATAGATCAGTTTCTATGTATGGTGGAAAGGTATATTAGACCTGAAAGCAAATGGGAAGTATTATGTCTGTGACAAACAACAAGTGTTAAAAAAACAAAAATAAACAAATAAAAATAAATTAATAAAAAACCAACAAAACCCAAACAACAAAAACCCCAATTGTTCTTCAATTAGAGAACTAGAGTTAAGAATTAATGGAGCTTTGTGCTCTTTCCTCACTGTTCCAGCATGCATAATCCTGATGGTGTGCATTTTGATCTATTTTTGGCATCTCCAGCATAATTCTTATTTAACTTGAGAACATATGAAGAACAAATGAAGAAGAGATTACCTAGAGCTGAAAGAAGCAGTGGAGTTATATTAATATAACTTCACCAGGTGTGGAGCCTGAAAGTCTTTTATAATTATATATAAATTATCTTTTTTCTATTTCATACACATCTCCATTGATTCATTTTAAATTTTCTAGGAGCACAGTAGGCTGACTCCAGATATACTTCAGCCTTGTACTTATACTAGACTAGGTTATGATTAAATAATTTTCTGCAGATGGAAAGCAATGAACAGCAAGACCATTTATACATAAAACACTATGAAATCCTATTCACTGACAAGATGCTGGTTCTATCCAATGTTTTCACCTTTTAAAATATTAAAGCAAATTTTTAATTACCGAGAAACTAAAATTCGATATAAACATTAGAATAGTATCATGTTGCAAAACAAATACTTAGTGAAAGACAGTTGAAAGAAAGGGATAACTAAACAATTTCATAGCATATAAAAAATTTGTTGACATAATAAAAAGCATTTGTGTTATGAAAGTTATAGAGAATTTTGCTGAACTAATTTAGGAATCATGAAAACATAATTATTTCCATTTGAATGCTTAAGTAATGCTGTGAGGCAGCCTTTGCTACTGACAGGGCCCAGGAGAATTGCCAACATAGCAAATCAAATACTTGGGTGAGAACCTTGGGATCTCAATTCCGCCAAGTCAGCTAACACTGTTACATCTTTTTTTATCAGTAACACATCTCCTGAGAGTGAAAACCAAATGAGTTTAGGCTATCTTCTCACTAGCATGCACACCAGCAGAGCTGGTCAGCAAATGCTCATAGATTCTTTGATGGTTTTGCTCTCAACCCCAAGGGAACCATGACATTCACACCTCCTCTCAGCCCCAAATTTGTAGTTAAGTTTCTCTGAACACTGGCAAGTCTATACTGCCAAGATTCACCTCTGTTCACACTCTCTAGTGAGGAATCACCCCTAAAACATGCCAACCAAGAGTCACAAAGGGTAATCCTTCAGAGAAGTTATTAGTTGCACAGGAGCTGGCTCCACTCCTCAATCCCAGAATAAACACAAAACCAAAAAACACAATGGAAAAAAAATGAACCATGAACCTCTAGAATTCTCTCTATATATGTAAGCAAGAACTGTATGTGAGCTTTAGGTGAACTACACAATCTAAACATAAGGAGAATTGGTAAAAACATTTTACTGCCACTAACAGCATAATGCTGCAGGAAATACATGATGAAGATGAAGCATAATAAACCTCTGAAAGGGCCTTTATGACACAGTCATCTGATGAAGTGGAAGCTGGGGACTAGACTCAGTGACCCTGGAGACCCCTATGTTAGGAATATGAGAAAAAACACACAAACATTCCACTTATCTGTGCTTACTTCTCGAGTTGATTATGCCAAATATTTCCAGGGCTCAAGAAAATGTCTGAGTGAAGCATGACACACAGAAGAGTTACAGCTTCTCTGTCTTTGGAGCAGTAGTTATTTATCATCTGGGAACACTTACTGGCTTTAAAAAAACCACCCTGCTCTTGACTGACTGAATAAGTTGAAGAAAAAACATCCTCACATAGTCTGTAAACACAAGATCATCAATAAACAAACATTTGTTTAAGGGTGAAAGTTCTTTTAAAGATTTAAAACCACAGGAAACAACAACTTTGATAGCACTGTAAATCATGGCATTTATAAAGGCTAAAACTGGGACAGTAGCAGGAAGAGACAAGCTAAGAATCAATAAAAAATAATTAATACTTACCAAAATTTAAAAAAAACCAACTTTCCAGCAGGACCCAAGAAGTCCTTTAAAACACGGGTTGCTACTTGAAAATGCAGCAGTAGAAGCTTCACATGATGCCCCTATACTTTTCTTAACTGAGAGCAGAGGTCAGTCCTTTTTGCCTTTCAATGGCCCTTGGAAATTCCCTACCATGTGGGGAATTTTTGTTTGGTTTGTTGTTTCTAGTGTTTGTTGTGTTTCTAGTTTTAGGGTTTTTTTGGTTGGTTGGTTTGGTTTTGGTTTTTAGAGTTAGTTTTTTGTTTGGTTGGTTTTGCTTTTTTCAAATCCAAGCATCTTAAACCATTAATATTCCCAGCCAAATTACTGATATATTAGAACACACTCAGTAATCACAAGAATTATCACTTGATGTAATCTATGCATGAATACTATACAGATAAATAAAATCATCAGTTTCACAGCCACAGCATCTTTTCCATACTGCATTTAAAACAAAAACAAGCAAACAAAAAAATGCAACTTTTTTGTAAAAAAAAAAGGCTGTAAAAAGATGCAGAAAAAGCCAAGCAGATAGATTGAAACAAGCAACAAAATTTATAGGTGTTGCATCCTACATGAACTAGACATGCTCTAGAACAACTTTTTCCCATCTATAGGAGCAAAAAATTAGGTAAAATTACTTTCAGAACAGCAACTGAAACAAAACTGAGGAGAAGACTTTGAGGAGACCTTATTGCAGCCTTCCAGTATCAGAAGGGGGCCTACAAGAAAGCTGGTGAGGGACTTTTTAGGACAAATAAAGAGGAGACAAATTAGAGGAGGGTAGATTCAGATTGGAAGTTAGGAAGAAGTTCTTCACCATGAGAGTGATGAGACACTGGAACATGTTGCCCAGAGAGGTGGTGGAAGCCCCATCCCTGGAAGTTTTCAAGGCCAGGCTGGACAGGGCTCTGAGCAACCTGATCCAGTGGGAGGTGTCCCTGCTCATGGCAGAGGGATTGGAATTAGATGAGCATAAAGGTCCCTTCCAACCCTGAAAATTCTATGATTCTAATTTGAAGCACCTGTGCAGAAAGCCAAATTCATATTTATGCATTTGCTTGCTGAAGACAGAAATGATGTTCAAAGCCACTTTAATTCCAGCCATCACCATTCAATGGTGCTGACAGGCACCTTGCTTCCTTTCTTCTCACTTAACTTTCTGCTCCTCCATGTCTCCATGTCACTTTTTTATACTTTCTTGCTTTTTGCACCTCAAAGCTTACTTGCATTTTGGTTAAATGAACCAGAAATCTTAGAGAGCCTGTTCTGTGATGACTGCTTATTTAACAGTAATGACTACAGACACAAGAAACCCACATGTATACACACACACACACATATATATGATGGATAACCACAGAACTATAAATTACAGGTGGAACTACTGTATGACGAAAGCAGCACAATCAAGTTCTCTTGATGCTCAGTACAGCACAGAAATGAAGTATAAAATGGCTTTTGTCACAGTGAAGCAACGGAATGCAAGCTAAATTCTGTTAGCCATGCCCGCAATAATTCATTGCTCCACTATAGTTTCTCACTAAATAGTTTGACAGGCAACACCTTTACTTTAGTCTAAGTAGCATAATTCCTACAAAGGGTTAGGATGAAGAACAACCCAAATCAACACCTAATAACTGGTTTGACTCCTTTGACTCCTTTTTTCTGGTCCTACCACTAGAGAAGAAATCAATTGATCATGGTTGGCGATGTGACAGCAAAGCCTATCAAATTCACATTTGTGAATGAAAGAGAAAAAAAAAAAAAGGTGGTTCTCAAAAGCATGATGCATTGAAAATGCAAGAATCTGAACAAAGAGCTTAAATCAACTTGTGCTTCTATTTTCATAAATTAATACACCTTTTAAAATAATCAGAACACATCTCCATAGATACACAATGGCAGACAGCTTTTTTTCTTCAATTTTAACCTCGAAAAAGCCTCTTTATATACAAGATATGCTACATCTCCAGATACTCGGATTCTAGTTCAAAAAGCCTCTCTGAAAATTATCTTCTTACTTCTGAAGACGTTCGACTTGTAACATTGAATCCATTTAAACTGTCACTACTACTTGGCTATGTGTAACATCACATGCCTTGTTTAATGAAGCCAGACAAGTCACATTAATTTCCTAATTTCCTAGTTGAAGCAGAAACTTGCATTTGAGATTGTGACAGTGAAATATTTCTTTTTAAAAGTGCTGCCATATCAGAAATGGGTAGTAAAGATGATGAAGCACCAGAAGTAATGGCTGTGGAATCTGTCTGTGAAATCGATAAGATAAACATCAGTCAGGGATGATACAGATCTAGTTTACTCCACCACTTGCATTAACTCAGAAGGGATTTTCCAGCTTTATTTTTCTAGGATATTTTTAGAACTTTCCAGCAATTACATAATTATTCATAAAAGTATTAAATATAGAATCTTTGCAGCTTCTTCTATTTATTGGAAGGAGAAAGATACAGCTATTCACCTTATATTCTCAGTTTGCAGGGAGAAGTCTGTAAGAGCTAGATGCTACAGAGGACTTGAACAAACAAAACTTGATCAGAGCAGAGAAGACCAGTTACTGACAAGTCAAGTCAGGCACATCACAGGAAAATAAAAATCAACAAGACAGAGACTTGGGGGCAAACAACCTCCTTTGTGCCCCTTAAGCCCTTACCTTGAATATACTTACTAAAATCTTATTACTTTTTTGACCTCCTACCTTCCCTCTACTGATCAATCTGCACAGGTATCTGCTGTGTGGACTGGCCTTTGAGAAAATAAACTAAAATTAAAAGTCAAACAAAGGAATGACGAATCACAAATTCAAGATAAAAAAAGTGCTCTCCATTCAGAAACAAATCCATTTTCATTTTTTAAGTGTTGAAGATTAACACTGAACAGACAAGCTTTGTTTCTTCTAGCATAAGCTATTTCAGTGATGTTGGCTACATGAGTAATGCTTATGGTCCTTGGTACTGCACATAAATTCATCATTTTTCTCCACAGAAAAGAGGCAAAAATACTGCACAACGAATATTGTCTCTTAAAAGACAGAAATAACCATGAACCATTCATATTCATAGCCTCTGAATGTTTTTAGGATAAAGCACAATTATTTTTTTGTAATTGTTCAGAGAAATAGATATGAAGCAGATAAAGCTTCATAATTAGTAGAACAAACCTTCTACCATTGCTTCATTTAATTTGAGATACATATTTTTAACATTCCTATAAAATATTTTTTTAACAAATGGATTGCATGGATAACAAAAGATTGCATAGATGAACCTCACAAAATTACAATTTTTATCTGCAATAAGCAGCTAAGAGAGAAGGACATCCTTACAAAACACATTTTACAATCTCTGCTCTCAAAATTCACAGTTCAGTATCATAAGCCATCGTAAGCTACTAAATTGTGTGACAATGGCAAGTACGAGAAAGTCAAACCCATATTTAAGCTGCCCCTCTTTCCAACAGTGGGGCAGGGCCAGTGTCCCACCAGTGGACCCAGTTAAATCTGTATCCCAGCATGTTTAACATGGTACTTTTCACTTAAATATTTTATAAAAGGTGGCAAAGGAGAATCTTAAATGGGAGTAAATTAGGGCTTGCAATTGAAATGCTGATTCCTTCCCCATCAGATTGAGGCTTCTGAATTTACAGGCATTTACTATCACATTAGGTTCACAAAGGTTTGAAGTTCATCTGTTAACCTTACCACAGGCCACAAGAAAATCCCAGCACTGAAACACCACTTAAACAACCACAAACAAGTCCTAGGCAAAAACCAAGATTAGATTGCTCCACCACAATAAACACTGAAAGCAGCACCAGCACCTCCACATTAAATTCTCTGCTATTTCCTACTGAAAAATCCATGTAAATTTAAATTAGCAAAGACCACTACAGAATGCACATTTACTTTATGGTCCTACTGAAATACATATCCAAAAACATTTATTTTCCCAATTTTAAAGTTGAGCTACCTCAAACTTTACCTCAAATTCACTTGTGAAAAACTACAGGCTTCATCTGTTCACAGAATTTCTTCTGGATATGAAGTCTTACAAAACTAAAAAAAACCACCCCACAAGCCTAAACTATAATGCCAAGATATATATAAACAAGATATGTATACACAACATCTATACACAAGAAGACAACAAGGTATTTGACTACAGCATACTAAAACATTTCTGCATTTAGCAATTGATATATAGAGCTATGTATGCACATGTTTACATTTGCCTATGCATACTTTGAATTTGGACAAGGTATTCATTGCACACAATGAATAGGGCATTGTGTCCAAGAAAACATTAACTATATTTATCTAAAGAATACTGATAATCTGACAGATTGTTGGATGCCATTTTAAAGTAGTGATATTTTCAGATATTCTCTTATATATGCAGCAACACAGCATCTGAAGTAATCTGGATTCAATAAATCAAGCTCTCCCTAATTGCTCAACTAATCCACATGGAATTATCAGATTCCTCTCTCCTTTCACTGTTACTGCAGACCCAATTCTTTTCCATCTAACTCTAGGCTTTCCTCCCATTGCTTCCTGGCAGCTTTGGACTAATAGGTAGTGTCTGCATGTTTTCATACCTGCACCTGACCTACTGCACCAACTCTTGCACTCCACAAAAGAAACAACCACTTAACTCAAGGATACATTGCATAGTATTCTACCAAAATAAACATGGAATTCCTAAAGTAATTTTGAATGAATTCTTTAGATTAATATGTCCTTTAATAGCTTTTTTCCCCTTCCATTTGTACATTGTATATATCAACTTATGTAACAGCATAAGCTTCTGAAGTCTCACAGTGGGAATAAAGTTACCTTCCATAAGACCCATAAAACCTGCCCAGCTGCAGCACAACTTCATTCTTTTAACATCCCTTCCATTTCCTACCTCTGATGGACCAAACTGATACGGTGAGGAAACCCAGAAATAAACACAGAAAGTATTTCTTGACAGTACACACTGACTAAAAAGCCAGTTGCTACCCCCTCTCAGGAAAAAGTGTCAAACTAGTCGAAGTGCAGAGAGGCATCAGTGAGATGTGCTCCATCAGTTGTACCACATTGCTCTCAACAGGCAATGAAACAAGCACAGCAACTGTTACTGACACCCTCAGGCACTAAATTAGTTATAAATTGACTTATATTTCTATTACTTTTTAAATGGAAAAACAAAATGGTGGGAAAACTTCTGATGCAGTAAGCAAGATTATTACATCTCAGGCAGCTGAGTGAAAGGCCAGTGGACGATTAAAATAAAAGGGACAATGAGAGTAGAAACACAAGTATAAAGGCATCACAAAGCAAAAAAGACACTGAAGTAAGATGTAGTTAACACTAATCTCAAACTCCAACTGACTACTCTGTCACATCTGGCATTATGGGCATCACCACCACATCTGATGATGCCTATTGCTGTCATGAAAACAGGCATCACTAAGTAAGATACACACCATATGCCCCCAGATCACACTAATCACACTACAGGTAGTCCAAGGTTTAACTTCACTTCCAAAAGATCCATTAATATGACAGACAGTACCTAAAGAATCTGGAGAAGAAAACAGTCACAGATTTCACCAGTTATTTGTACTGTTCATATTCTTCAGACATGTCACTAATCAGTTTGGAAATTAAGAGTGCTGTAGTTCTTTTTCTGCTGCTTCTCTAGCACTTTCTCAACTGCTAAGTATTTTAAATTATTCTGCCCATTTCCATTTCACCCAGAGATGTAAATTCAACTCGCCCTACCCCTTATATACATATTTCACACTATATATAAGAAATGCATGTTTTGCTCTCCCTTAATATGAACAGACAACAAAGATAAAACTTACCATAGCAGAGTAAGCTGAAAAAAAAAAACACCCCAAAACAAACAAACAAACCCCAAAACAGACAAACCAAAAAAACCCCCAAAAAACCCCAAAACAAAAAACAACCCCCAACACCGCAAAAAAAAACCCCAAACCAACAACACTCCCCCTAAAAGTTAAAACCAAACAGATGGGTACTTTGCTTCCAAGTATTTCAGCCATTTGTTTCAGATGCTCTCTGGCTTTCCAGCTGCAGACCAGGTACGCCAACCTCGTTACCCAAACCTTAGCCTTAGTTTCAAGGCCAGAGCTCCCAAACAGATCTTATCTCCTCAAGGTGTTTATACAGCACTAACAACTATATTCTCTCAGTGGAGTGTGGAAGCCTCATTTGAGCAACCCCAGTCAAAAAACAGGGCCTGAAACACACCAGCCGCAGAAGGTTGATAATTGGATACCAGATACCAGAACACATGCAAACCAGGCTGTCTCCTGCATTGCACTTACTCCTCAACTATCCTGACCTGAAATGCCAACTATTTTCTTTTGTCTTTAAGCACGCAGTTTGGTTATGTTTTGGCTAAGGATAAAAAACAAATAACAAGAAGAGTAACTAAATACTTTAATAAATAAATAAATAAATAAAAATGCTTTTGGATAGGTAAGAAAATTGGTGTGATCAGATCTGTCTCATGGTGGTGTAATGCTCCAGAGATGTTCAGTCAGTCATGTGTCAACTAAACAGTGAGATTTTATTACTTCTGAAAAGAAATCTGGAACTGTAATCCTGTACAGCAGACTTAGCTCATTGCCCAGGTTTACTTTAGACATCAGCTCCTGAGATCTGAACACATAAGCTCTACACAGAATTAATTCTTTTTAAACAAACCATACATAAATCCAATCTTTTTTAATTTATTTCATAACATTTGCTAAAATTACTTTTTGCACATCTTGCTTAGAGAACCATAAATATGGTTCAAAGACTTTTATGACCTGCTCTTTTACAGGTGGCAAAGAGAAAATGTTTCATTAACAAAGACTAAATATTCAAATATCACCTTCACTGTACCAGCATTTGTGGATAGCTGTAACTATAACACAGTGATATTCCAGAGAATGCTCTCTCCCCATATAATTTGAATCAGAAACAACTAGTGTACCCTGGCAAAGCTGACTTTCACTTTGATTCTACCTGGCAGTGATAGGACAGGGTTACTCAAAGCATTTCTATTCCCCTGCCTTACTGTGATTACTGTTTAATAAAGGCAAACACAACATATTGAGTAATAGCCTTTTTGTCCTTTGGCACATCTGGCTCCCCTTGGCTTAAGTTTAGTCAATCCTGTCCGCAAAAACAAAAATCAAACCTCCCAGTCCTGACAAAAGTAAGTGATGAATAAGGACAATACAAACTAAATGAAGAAAAAAACTGTGATCCATCTCTGTGCTGTAAACAGGTCTTTGGATGGGAAAAAATTCAAGGTATTTGTAGAACAATAAATTCAGTAGATCTGAGAATATCTAGGCAACTCAGGTGCCATTCATCTTGTGTCTGAAAGGTATGTAGAGCAATCCCTTCCCAGCAGTCATGAGTTCTTTTCCTCCCTCCTCTTTATATTTCACTACCAAACTGTACACTGCTGAATGCAGTGATTCTTAAATCCAGGATGTATTTCTGAGAAAAATGCTTTCATTGTACATTCAGAAATTTGTTAGGTACATTCCCAGGTCTTACCATACCCATGCATCCATGCACATGACTTTTTTTTTTTCCCCTTACTGTCTTACTGCAGTATCTCTGGCAACCTAGAAGATTTCAAGACACTGTAAGAACGTGTCAAGGTTTAACATTGGGCCAGCAATTAAAAGATGGACAGACACTCTCTGTTAATGCCTCTCCCTTCCCACAAGGGGAAAAGAAAGACAATAAAGGAGAGAGACTTATGGGTTGGAAACTAAACTACACAGCTTTAATGAAACAGTAATGATGAAAATAATAATATAATAATAATGAAATATGTACAAATTATATACAAAGCCACTATCACATTCCCCCCATCAATGCACATATCACCACCAAGGCTGTAGGGCAGCCCTGGAAAAGCCCCAGGCTGGACTCCTGGAGTGGGCTGCAGCTGGGAGCTGGAGGCAGGAACACACGGGTTCAGAAGGACACGGATCAAAGACAGATAAACGGACAGAATCCTTCCAGGATGCCAGCCGTGGACACAGAGAGTTTGACCCTTGTGATACCTCAAATTTATAAGGAGTGTGGTGCATATGGGATGGAATATTCTGTTTGGTCAATTTTGGTTACTGCTCCTCCCCGGAGGAGTGTCATAGGTGTGACCAGTTATTTTTGCTTCCAGAGCATAAGAAGTTTCACAGAACCAAGCAGTTGACTTTATCAGTCCTAGAAGCAGAGTCTGACTTGACAACATACTGTTAATTTCAGCAAGTGAAACTACTAAAACTTAATTGAAAAGTAAAATTACTAGAAAGAAATGTGGTTCTATCCTGGCTCAAACCAGGGCACAGAGGTTCAAGAGAGATTTCCATGTTTGTTCTAAAACTTCATCGATATACTCTATTAAGGTCTACAAGAGAAGAAGTATACTATTCTCAACACATTTAACTTCCTAAATGCAAGGAAACATTAACAGGTAGTATATAATAATTCAAGTACAACTTCTTCATAGTGAGGCTTTTTTAGAAACCCAAAGAACACATTATATCTTGTATCCAAACAAAAATTTTGATGAGCACCTGACCAAGGTACACAGTTGTAGCAGACCAACCTTTCTTGGGGCACGGCACTTCAAGGTCAAACAGGTGTTCTTGCCAAGGTGCACAAACAGTGCTCCGATCTCGCTGCCTTTAGACTTGGCTTAGCCTTGTTCGGTGCTTCTGCTCCAGACTCAGCTGACCTCCTCCTCCTCTGGCTGCTCGAGAGTGAGCTGAGGATGCATTCAGAAGCTCACCTTTTATCAGTTGCCCAATCCTGCTCATGCGCAGCTGGGGTAAACCCTAATTGGGCACAGGTGGGCCTAACACAGCTCATGCCTCCCACCTCATAATTAGCAACACCTGATTGCCTCATTTCACTACACACAGTTAATGCCAAAAAGTCATTTACAAATTCCAGGGCTTTAAAACACACTTCTATAAACTGTACATCCCAAAGAACTAACAGTACCTTTCATTATGCCTGAAGTACCACCCTGCCTCTATTGGGAGTTAAAGAAATACAAAAATAGAGAAACTAAACTGACGTTAAAAGTCTATTTTTTATCCTTCTGAAGAAAATAAGTAAACACAGACAAATGGCAAAACTTGAGAAAAGCAGTATTTTAATAGCCTGTTCATAACAAAGGCTACCTCCACAGATCAATACAAATAATTTTACACCTAAACTAAAATACATGAAAGTAATGACTACAATACCAATAGGCACATTTACAATGTTCTTTAAAAATTTAAACAAGATCTCACACACTCAAAAAGTAACATTTCTTTAACTGAATTCACACAATCCTTAAGTTGTTATCTCTTTTGACTTAGTTACCTTTTTGAGCACAACTAAAGTGGGGAAAAAACCTCCTAGGCCATTAATGAATAGTTTTGGTAATAAAAAGAAGTGAGGCCACTTGACAATTAGTTATTACTGACAGGCTGAAGGGTAGCACACTTTTTCATACGCTAGTGGCCAACCCAGTTATAGTAAGTCATTTCATGAGAAAGACATTTCATAAAAAAAAGAAAAGCAACTTCAATCCAAGGCTACTGATATATTTTTCAAACAGGTACGTGTAAGCTTCTTGCATGGACAGTATCTTGGTTTTTAAGACAATATAGTAAAAATAAAGCCAGAAGCTGAAGGTATCCCATAACTGGCAGTGAAAGTATGGAACAGATACTTAGATTACTTAGAGCTAAAATTAATGCATATTCTTAATCGTATGGTTATCTGAAAATACCTTGTTTGATGCCTTTTTAAGTCACTGAGGCTAGGGCCTGTATGTAAAAGTTAAGCATCTTTGCTGAAAAGAAAGTATGAAATCCTGCTTCTTAACTACTATACAATATTTTCTCTTTGAGAGACAGGGAAATCTTGAAATTGATCACTTGTGGTTGTCCCTGCCTGAAGTATATGCTTTGTTAGGTCTAAGAAGTAAGACTAATTTATCTTAAAGTCCCTTTTTCAAAGACACATGTTGCTAAATACTCCACTGACATTAAAAGTCTTTAGTGTTTACTAGGCAAATTTCTCAATGACTGAGCAACCAATTCACTAAGCAACTTCAACAAATCCAGTAATAACATATATATGTCCAAGAACAAAGTACTTAATCCACTTCCAAAAAGACAAAATAAAGTATATAGAAACCAAAAAGATATGTGCTCACAGTACATCTCAACAGTGAGCAAGCATTTCTTGGCCACTTTCCTGCACTGTTAATAAAAGCATCATGGAACACAAGATTTGTCACAAAACTTTGTACAACTAGAAAGTCTCAAAGGATTTCAAGCAATTTTTTCCCTCCTACACTGCCTGTTGTGAATTACCTGTTGACATGACACAAGGATGACCACATTCTCCACTTCTTTATCGGCGCTGCACAGTCACTTAATCAACACCTCCATTTACAGTCAAATCTTAGGACCCTATGCCCTCATTCTGGATATATTTGCAACCATCACTGGTTTGTTTTCTAGTCCTACCCTCCTGAAATACACAGCTTTGTACAATGTAGACTCTTTCACTTTCCTTTCCACTTTGATTTTGCATCTATTTTCCACGCTCACATTCACCAAACATAATGGGTCTTCAGAGAGGTTTGAAATCTGACTTTCTCAGCAAGACAAGGAACTTAGTTTGCCAGGCTAAGGCTTGAAAAATCAGCCTCCTACACTGCAGCTGATGGGACCTGCTAAAGGCAGAGGTCTCCTGCTTTGCCAACAGAGATGGAGAACGCACATGATCCAAACGTGGCAGCACAAGTTTCATTTTGTTCTGGACCTGGAAGCCTTCCTTGCTGTTTTATTAATCCTCACTCACTCTAGATTTTAATTACAGCTTGCACAAAGACTGCTTCATTTCCTCAAGTAGTCTACCTGTAAGCCAGAAAAAAGTGAGACTAATACACTCATTAAAGAAACATTATTTCCTGCATAATATATATACGATTATATTTTTCAGTCTGTGTTTCAAAAGCAAGGCAAGATAATACACTTCCTTAGTCTAGATCTAGAACTTTTTACCGACTTGAGATAAATGTACTGAACTTACATGTGACACTAGCTTAACAGTGTTTTTTTTCAAAACTCTGCTACATACAGGTTAAAAAAAATAGGAACATGGATAAAGAGGAAGTGATCAGATGGTGTTACTATAGCAGCAAAGAATCCAAGGAAAATCTCTCCCTTTTAAAATGAAAACCAAACTGCCAGTTACTGGGATAGAGACTACTATGAGTAAAACTGTACAGTCTTAGAAGATTTGCAGAACTTCACAATAATCACTACAAAGGCATTTAAAAAAAGCTAGAAAGGATGAAAAATGGAAAGCAATCACATTGATGTAAAGCCTTTTAAAAACAAAGCCCAGGTAAAAATCTTTCAAGAAATTCACACTTGATGCAACAAATCACCCAAGTTACCAGAAGAACATAATTATTCTTGAAAAGAAAGAGTATTTTTATCATAGAAGAATTCACAGCACCTATATCTAAGAGAGCAATTATTTTATCTAGTAACATTCACCTGTGATATAGTTTCTACAGTGCTATAAATATACATATGCATATTAATAGCTATATTATCAGTTAAGCGACTGAAGCCTCTTCAGTTGTTGGTTTTGCTCTTGCTTTTAGATCTCAGAACCATATTCTTTAAAGAATAGCTCATTACCTGTCTAAAGTACCACCTACCCAGAATAATTCCTCCTTATTTAAGAAGGTCCAGCATGTACACTTCAGAATACACTGCAACAAACTAGTGACAATTTTACTGACATTTTGTTTACTTCGGTCTTAACATTATGAGGCTGCTCACATTTCTGTAATGCTTCTTTTGATTTGCTGCCATTTATGTTTCATATTTTCACTTTGTAAATAAGCTGCTTGCTGCTGTAACAACATACCTGCTATGAATCAATAAAATATAAACTTATTTTATACAAATCCAAGAGCCATCACACCTCAAGGACTGTGAAGAACACTGCCTACCATTTCCATTTTCAGCCCACCCACAAGGACCACACACAGCTTACACTCTGCAACCTCATACAGTGTTCAATTCAAACATAATTGTGTGAACTACTGGTTTTTAGGAGAAAAATAGTGCTTTGCACCTTTTTTTTTTCCAATTTTTACATTCCATATTTAAGGAGGTTGTTTTGCCTTCGGTAGTTTCTTCATGCCTGTCTATTTTTCAACCCATTATGCAAATGAGGAATGAGTTAATTCCTTCTTTGAAAGATGCCTTGAAAGTCCCAAGTCTTGCCCCTGGTAGAGCAGCTGGTAGATTCTCTCACAAGAGAGGAGACGACTAAGCATGTAAAGACTTCGAATTTCTACCTGAAATAGCCTTTTTTCTTCCAAAATCACCTCCTTCAACACGCTGCCTATGCTTCTTTTGATGCCCAGGACTCAGCTGGCTTTCTGGACTGAAAGCGCACACTGACAGCTCATGTTAAGCTTTTGGTCTCTCACCACTCCCAAGTCCTTCTCCTCAGGGCTGTTCATAATCCTTTCTCCTCCCAACCTGTATTTGTGCATGGGATTGCTTCAACCCAGGTGCAGAACCTTGCACTTAGCCCCGTTGAACTCCATGTAGTTTACACAAGTCCACTTCTGAAGCCTGTCAAGGTCCCTCTGGATGCCATCCCTTCCCTGAATGTGTGGATTTCACCACACAGTTTGGGGTCATCAGCAAACTCACTGAGGGTGCATTTGATTCCCCTGTCCATGTTACTGACAATGCTGTCAAGTAGCACTGGTCCAAGTACTGACCCTTTAGATACACCACTCATCACATGTCTCCTTTTGGACACTGAGCCATTGATCACAGCTCTTTTGGGTATAACCAGACAGCCAGCTCCTTATCCAATGAGTGGTCCATCCATCTAATCCACATCATTCCAGTTTAGAGATCAGAATATCGTGTGGGACAGTGTTGAATGCTTTGCACAGGTCCAGGTAGATGACATCTGTTGCTCTGCCTTTGTCCACCAAGGCTGTGACTCCATAAAAGGCCACCCAATTAATCAGGCAGGTAATTTACAAATTAACAGAACTATTCACAAATTAATGAAATTGTTTCTGTACGTAGTAATTTCATAAAGATTTTCTCCACTGGCTTCCAATCATACAACTCTATATAAACATCCCCTTCCAGTTAACTCAATACTGAGCAGTCAAAATTTTCTACAGCAAACTGAGAAACTTGGGTGACTCTAGTAGCAGTGCCACTCCAAACATGAAATGCTGGAACAATAAAAGGCATCATCATTCCACTACAAATGAATGGATGAACAAGTGACAGCATCCTCTTATAAAAGCTTCCAAATCCAAACAACAGTTGCTTTTGTATACAGATTTAAACTAAGAATGTTCTACAAACTCAGGTTGACAGAGGTGAAGCAGGTAGACTTGTTTCTATAGATTCAAAGAATAACTTACGGACCATCTAGTACAACCACTCAATCAAAGCAAGTCAATGTCAAAGTTAAGGACACAAGCAACCTCATTATGCAACGAAGTTTTGGGACTTTCACCGCCACTCACAGCTACTTACTCCAGTACTTAACTATTCATTTTTCCCTATATCCAGTCAGAAATGCATAACTGCTGCCTCTTATCCTTTTACTGTGAACCTCTCAGACGAACACAGCTCAGTCTTCTCTTCAATATCCTTTAGGCAGTAGATACAAGGTCAACACTAAGAACTTTATATACTTACATCTATCTGGCTTGCAGCTTTCTTTTCCACATGCTTTTGGAAAGTATGCTATATATCTATATGCTTCTCCACATCAAGCTCACAAGCTCATCACAGAAAGAAGATGGGGAGGGTCAGAATTCAGTTCTACCCACAAGAAAAAAGAAGCCTTTCAACCCAGAGATATCTGTTTATTGCAAGAAGAGATCCCAAGCTCTATTAATTTTTTAATAACGTGCCCTTTTAAGCAGCAGTTCAATCACTTCCTTCTAATAGCTAATGAGTTGTATATTTCCTGAGCTAGCACATACTGTCAACAAGATGATAGCGAGAAAAGCTGATGATATCTATAAATTTTTTCACCATTGGTATGATTATTCATGAGACATTAAATGATGAGACCCTCCATTCTACTGATTGACCTTTCAGGGTCAAAGATGGTTAAAACAGAAGACCAAAAAGTATAGTCCTCAAGAAGACATAATTTTCAATGTACTAAAGAAAAAAGTTAGGAAGACAGGACGAAGGATGACACCTAGTAGCACAGATTGCATTTGATATCTGAAGAATTCTTTAGATTAGAACTTATTCTGGAGCACTGAACAGTTTGAGAGTAGACATCTTTGCCTCTCTTCCACACGGCATAAAAATAAGAAAGTACACTAAACACTTCTCATCTGTATCACTTGAATACCTACGGCATTGGTATCTCTTACCTTTGTAATAGTATCAGAAGATGGTATCCTACTGTGTGCTTTCTGAAGCACAAGCTCTGAAATTCTTGTATTTTGACCCAAAATAACAGTTTCATTGTCAAAATATGAGCTATAAAATGAAATATAATTCTATCATTACTCATCATACTTTGATCAACATTACATTTATTCATAAACCTATGAGTCAACCACCTTTTGTTAAAGTTATCAAATGTAAAATAGATGAAAAAATAATTTTAATTAAGTTGTCAAATACTACACAAAAAATATACAAGTTACTCCAATGTACCATAAAAGGTTAGAAAATACTTCTTAAATTCTTTTGAAACATACGCTTCATAGATGCACATATTCACCATATTTCCTGCTCTTTAAGAATCTTTTTTCTATCTGGAGAATTTAGGAAGTTGTTTTCCTTTGTTCAGTTGCCTTTTTCTTACAAAAAAACCCAAAAAAACCCCAGATTACTTAGGTATATGGCAGCCACCATTTGAGGTAGACAGAAACTGATGCTATTTGAACTATTCCCATGATGCTTCCTACTTCATTCCTTATGTATTATTCAACTCTTAGCAATTCCTAGCGTTCTGTCTTTATCATTATATTTCTGAGCAATAAGGTTTCACAGAATTATCCACTACGTCTCCAATCTCTCTCCTTATGGAAACAGTCCAACAAGAGCAAGTGCAAAGTCCTGCATCTGGGTTTAGGCAATCCCAAGCACTGGTATGGGCTGGGCAGTGACTGGCTTGAGAGCAGCCCTGAGAAAAAGGACTTGGGGGTGCTGGTGGATGAGAAGCTCAACATGAGCCATCAGTGTACAGTTGCAGCCCAGAAAGCCAACCAGATCCTGGGCTGCATCAAGAGAAGTGTGGCCAGCAGGTCCAGGGAGGTGATTCTCTCCCTCTACTCTGCTCTCATGAGACCCAGACTGGAGTTCTGTGTCCAGTTCCGGAGCCCCAACTACAAGAAAGACATGGACGTGCTGGAGTGTGTCCAGAGAAGGGCTACAAGGATAATCAGAAGACTGAAGCAGCTCTCCTATGAAAACAGACAGAGTTGGGGTTGTTCAGTCTGGAGAGGAGAAGGCTCTGAGGAGACCTTATTGTAGCCTTCCAATATCTTAAGGGGCCTACAAAAAGCTGGTGAGGGATGTTTTAGAATGTCAGGTAGTGACAGGACTAGGGGGAATGGAAGGGACTATAGGAGGGAAGATTTAGATTGGAAGTTAGAAAGTTCTTCACCATGAGGGTGGTGAGACACTGGAACAGGTTGCTCAGAGGTATTGGAAGGTATATTGGAGGTATTGGAAGCCCCACCTTTGGAAGTTTCTAGGTCCAGGCTGGAGAGGGCTCTGAGCAACCTGATCTAGTGGGAGGTGTCCCTGAACATGGCAGGGGGGTTGGAACTACATGATCTTAAAGGTCTCTTCTAACCCTGAAAATTCTATGATTCTATGAACCCTTTCATTGCCATCATGCACAGTCATTGTGAGATACAAATTATTAGTTGCAGTTTCCCCTCAAACCCATAATTTATTCTGTAATATTTTAAGTATTAAATTCATCTGCCTTATTCTTATCCTGGAGGAGACTCTTTCACATCTCTTCATAAACAACTTCAGTTCTGACTATCAACAATAAATTTCAGTTACCAGAAAAAGTTAATCACTTGCTTTCATTTGCTTAACTACCTATTTTCTATTTCATTTGTGAAGAAGCTGAGTGGCACAGCTTCTAGAGATCTTTTCAAAACTCCAGTATCAGATTTGTCTCACCTTCCAAATCTATGACCAAAAAATTTTACTCCTACCCATGGCTTCCTATGTTACAGGCAACTGACCTGGAGGTTTTCTGTCACTTTTCACAAGCAAATTTAAGCCTTGGCAAAGAATATTTAGTGAAAACTTCTCATATTGAATCCCCCAAAATATCAACTGAATCATCCTTACGTATTTTCTCACACTACTCTTTTCTAGGAACTCAAGGATCTATAAAGTATAATTTATATACTTTATATACTATATACTTTAAAGTATAATTTATAACCTTATTCATACATAAGGTGTATGAAGACTCCATTTTATACACTTAATGTCTTACCAATTTGTACTGGCTTCTGTGAGGATGGAACTTATGTTCTTTATAGCCCTTCATATGGTGTATTTTGAATTTATAAGCAAACCAGCACTGATAACTCAGAGCTGCTTTAGTTATTGCTGAGCATGGCTTGCACAGCATCAAGAGTGCCTCTGTTTCCACATCACCTCACCAGTGAGTGGGCTGGGGAGGCTGAAGGATCAAGAGTTTAGGAGGGGACAAGACATCTAGGACAGCTGACCCATACTGACCCAAGTGATATCCCATGCCATATGAGAGCATGTTCAGCAATAAAAACAGGGGGAGAGAAGGAAGAAGAGAAAGAAAAGAGGGGAAAAAATGAAAATAAATAAATAACAACAGCTCTTGGTTTTCGTAGTGGGACATTCTTGGTCCTCTTACATTTATTTTTCCCGAACTCTCCTAACACAGGAGGTTTGTTCCATGTTACCTGTAACTGCTGCTCCTTTCATTATAATTTTTTTGTTTCTTTTCCTGTAGAAAGATCTCAGTCATGTGAGACTGCTCCTATGGAATGCAATCAGATCACTCCTATGAAACAGCTACAGAGATAATAATAATTTGAATTTCTCTGCGCTAGACAGAGGTTTCCCTCTGGGAAGTGGTTTTCTAACTAGTTACCTCAAGTAATAACCATTCATAGAACTGAAACTTTACTCTCCATATTATACCTTAATATTTACCCCAGTAACTAGTACTTCTGGCTTAGAGTATCCCATTAACAGGAACCATCCCTGTTAGGTTGAGAGTACAGTCCTAGTATAAGTCCAAGGTCTTTCACTGCTTTAAAGGGTTTATCTGAAAAAAAAACAAACAAACAAACCAACAGCAAAAAAAAAGACCAACCCCCCCAAAAAACAACCCACACCCAACAATTTTCATGTTTTTCATGCTCTGATAAAATTTTATTAATCAATTTTTTCAGAGTCTGATGCTGTCCAGTAAGCTAACTGGTGAAGAACCCCTGCACCCAGTCACACTCCTTTGGTGAGTTTTTAGAGCAAAAGATTCTTCCAGTATCTCCATCAGGGCAGACAGCATATTACTGGAATATTTCTAAAAGAGTTCCACTGTATTCCTCTTCTGCAAATGTTACCCTTTATTAAAACTTTACTAAAAAAAATAAAAAGGCAAAATGAACTTACAAATTCAGCAGAATAGAAGATTCTGAGATTGTAAGAAGACTCAGGGAAGAAAACCCACTCTCATGTAAAGTCACAATAATTAAAAAAATTAAAAAAAAAAAAAATCACTAATTAGGTGTATTTTGCCTTCAGTTTAACAAAAGGCTTAGCTACCAAACATTGTAAGACTTGGTTGCTATGACAAAGATTATTATAATTAATATAGTGTGAAGCAAAATAAAACCTGAAAAACTGCTGTGCACTGGAGAAGGTACTGTAACAGGCCATGATGATAAAAGGTCATTAGATACTGTAGCTAATAACAACAACTCCTCTGAAAGGCTCCAAAAGAAGCTGCTTCTCTGTTGTGTTCTCTAACATTCCTTGAATCACAAGTGAAGCTTAAACTATGGACTAGATATCTATCTACGACAAGGAAGACAAAACAGCTGTCTAGTGCAGAACTCCTGTTTTCAATCCTTCAAGTACTCTTCAAAGAATATGAATGCAATTTCCCCATATTACCAAATTGGTTTAATCACTGGGAGTTGTCTCTCTTTTCATTCTAATATGAAAAACATACTTAAAGCTGCCTTTTGAAAATTTACAGAAGAAGCTGCTAATTATAGGTTACTTCATATCAGCTTTCCCATCTTTACTACATGGTAAGTGTTACTTCCAAATGCTTTTAAAGGTTTTCAGTTTTTTTAAAGATAATATAAATAACTAATAATTCTTTTTAATAACCAACTTTAGATAGTGGTTACTGCTATGGTAGCTATTAGAGGATAATAAGCATTTGAACATCAAAGTGGAAAGCAAAGACTAGTGGAAAGTTAGAAACTATACACTGAAAGTTAGCTTTCCAGAACAGTATACAAACTTTGGTATCAATTTTACCTCATAGATTTAAATGAATTTTTTTTAGAGTAACTGATGAATTCATCACGAACCCGTGTTAGACAGTAAGCAAGACTTTGAAAGTTGTCACTTTAAGACAAACAGTGATTAAAAGGATGGATCTTTGTGACAACACAAAACATGATTTTTAAAATTAATTTATAGAAAAAAGGTAACACAGAATGCTCAGGTTTTTAATATATAAACCCATGCAACAGCATTTCATTTCCTTTCAGAATCCCAAGGAAAAATCCCTGTTCCAAAAACACTCTAAAGTACAAAAAATTCAGATGCTATTCATAGGGTTATTTTCAGATGCATCATATATTTGGGTTTTAACGCCAGACTATTGCAACAATATGTAATTTTCAGCTTTTAATCACATCAAGACACACTCAGGATCCCCAGATAGGGGAAATTTGTACACCTTTGACAATGGTTTAACAAGAAGCTGACACTGAGTACTTTCCCATCATCAAGATCTGACTTCTCTCGCCTGCACATCTCCATTTCCCACCTTCTTCTGCCAGCACCAAAATTCATCCAGTCCTTACAGAAACCAAAGCAGCTCTGCTCTTCTGATTTTTAATGCAGGGTTAGGTTTTTCTGCCAGGCTAGTGGATTAAACCAGCTGGTTGGTCTGAGTTCCAGGGCATGCACAACACAAGCAGTGGCCCTTCAAAACTACATGCAGGGGAGAGACCCTGATGGAGCTCCAAAGCTGGTAAAGTGCCCTCTCCTCTTCTCCAACCCTGCTTTCTTTCACTGCTCATAAATATAGGTCTGCACATGAAGGAAACAACTACATAAAATAATTTAGAATTGTAGCAAGTTCACCTTTTCAGGGCAATAACAAAACTGAAATCACAGGTGAAAGAGCTTCAGATTTTCCTGTGACAAGGCAGTATTTCACCTTGTAAACACTGGGAAGCTGCCCAGGGCCAAGGAAACTCTGAATGACCCACACTGGGAAACATGTTCATAAACGTAAATGAAAATGCAAGCAGGCTTGACTGCCTCATTTTACAAGTAAGCCCCAAGGGTTCACGTACTCCTTCAAAAATTGAAGTTATTTTATTATCAAACTCCAGCTTTTGGAATTTCCAAACATCAGCCCTTTGGCAGTTTTAATGTCTCTGCTCTGCCCTCCTATAGCTCTGACCCACACAGTTTCCTGCTCCAAGTGAGTGGCTCTTCCAGTGGTAAAAACAACAAGCTACTTCCCTGAGAATGTTCTGTAATTCAGGCAAGAAGTTGAGCTGAGAAACCACTGAAGGTTTCCTACCATTCTGTCCTGATTTGAGAAGACCAGGCCAGGGAAAAAAAACCTGGGGTACCATCAGCAACTTGCAGGCTGAACCTATAGGGAGGAAAGGATGGGCCAGGTGACCCCAATGGACGAAATACAGCACTTCTTCCCATGGTGCTCAGTATTAAACAGTTCCCAAAAGAACCTTCTGGTGATTTCTCTGACTGGTGTGCTACCTGCAATGGGGCCTGTTTGTTACTGCTGCTTCTGCTCTGCTACTCATTTCCTTACTGGAGGAGAAAACATCATTATTCAAGACAAGTTGCCTTCTGCCTTCCCAAGTAGGACTGGCTTGGGTGCTCTAAGGATATTAGGGACTGACCCTGGGCCTGGGCACCCCCATCTGCTGCCCGGTCCAGAGTGGGCCTTTTCTGGTTGGGAAGTAATTAACAATTGTTGAGGGAGATTCCATGCTTATATATTTTATATATCTATATATTTCTAAGCCACTATTACTACGTCATTAAACCTATCCTAGTTTTCTCTTCCAACCCTAGAGTCTTTCTCCCTTATTCCCTTCCTCATCTTCCCCTGGGAGAGCAGTGGGGGAAAAACAGAGCATCTGTCACCTGGTTCCTGTCTAGAACTGTGACACGTTTTTTTAATCAAGTATTGTATACTAAACTCACTCTTTATCCCTAACTTCAAATTAAAAAAAGAAAATTATCATGGCAAAAGAATGAAAAAGGTACAGTAAAACTGAAATACTTCAAAGCAAGCAAAGAAATCCCCAGTGAAATTACAAAAATAAAAATATATGGAAGCCACAGGGCTCCCAAACCTTACCTCTGATAGCTGACTTTATGCAACCTGATTAGGAGTAACACATTTAATGAAATAGCAATAGACATCGCAAGTATGAGTCCTATCAAGTTACTATCATCCTCAATCCATCCCAAGCATTTCTTTTTTAATAAGAAGCACTTGGGCTTTCAAATGACCAATATCCTTAGGTATGCTTTTAAAACAAAAAAATTTCCCTCGTTCTTTGTTGTGACATATGTTTAAAACAAACAAAACAAAACAAAAATAAACAAGTTTCCCATTTTGTAGATGATTTCATTCAATTGCTGTAAGTTACCAAAAAAATACCAGTTGGGCAGTGTAACTAAGGAGGGAGGAGGTGTATTGCTCAACATGCTTCAAGGGAGGTTTTTCCCTCATCTTACAAAAATGATGAGGGGTTCAAGATTGTGCGACTCCCTTGAAAGCATTTAAAAATCACAGTCAATTTTTTAAGATCTTCATAACATCATCAGAACTAAGTACATTTTTAGTCAAATGGACAAAAAAGCACATCACTTCAAATCCTGACTGACATTCTGTCTTGCAAATATCTACATTCTGCTCTAAAGAGATGACAAGGAGTGGCTGTGATGTTTTTCTTAGAACTGTTATTTAACATTTTTTTCAACTCTGCGAAGGCATGAGAACATTAAAACGTTTTTGTTGGAAGCAGAATATTTGAAAGCTCATTGGCAGAGCAGTTACAACTACATTTCAAGAACACACCACAGTTCTCTCCCTGGTTTCCCCAAATAGAGGAGGGGGGAAGAATGCAAAAAGAAGGAGCAGTGCACACAGTGTGTTTTTAAATCCATCTGCCATCTGCTAACAATTTCAGCTACTTGCATAAATATGCATTTACACTCATCAGGAAAGATTACAGTCTTGTCTACATGCAGTTACTCAGTACAGCTGTTCACTAACATGCCCAAGGTGAGAGCCTTCTTACAGAACCAGTAGTTAAGAGTGCACAGAAATACGGTATTTTGAAATGAGAATATCCAAATAAAGACCTATTCAATAGCAGGTGCTTGAGAATAACTAAATATAAACCAATCCACATGATTCAACATAATAGGGTCTCCTTGCATGCTTACCACTATGTACACAATGCACAGTCTGCCAGCACAGCCTCGTCCTCCAAAAATTGGGAGGGAGAAGAAATTACATGTTCAGCACGTGTAGCTGTGTAGCTACAGATGCAGAACCTTTTTAGTGCTATATTTCGTATT
This sequence comes from Calypte anna, assembly GCF_003957555.1. Lineage (NCBI taxonomy): Eukaryota > Metazoa > Chordata > Aves > Apodiformes > Trochilidae > Calypte > Calypte anna. The sequence goes on along the minus strand of NC_044246.1, from coordinate 61,839,403 downwards.
GATTTATGAAGTTGGATTAAACAACATCTCTATCAAAAGGTTCATTTATCTCAAGATAACTGTTTTTTCACTGTAGTTCATCTGCCTCTTTGGCAGACAAACCGTAAAACCACAGCTTTGGTGAGCTCACTTTAGCACCACTGTCATCTCAGATCCTTCCTGCCTTGGCCTCTAGAATAAGTGAAAATAATCTACACACTGGAAGTAATCATCTCGCTGTCCAGTGGAAGTGATTTTAAAATACAAGAGAGCAACTGTAGCCTTGTGAGAACTTTTCATTTTTCTCCTGAAACTGCTGTTCAGCAAGAAGAAAAAACAAAACTCACCACACACAGGACACTGTTGAGGTACATTCATCCCAATTTGACACAAGGCAATACAGCCCTGACTTGCCCTATCAGCTTCTCCTGAAAGCAGCCCAGCAACACCCCTTCAGGACCAGGAGCCCAACTATTTTTAACACCTGATGTTCAAAAAGGCATGCAGGAACACCAGACTAGACAGTGCTTTAAAGCATGTACCTGCTAAGTGTTAATTCAGTTTGGCTCAAATTTTCATAATTGGAGAAATTACAATTGTAGATTAATACAAACAAAAAGCACTACACTTTCTTTTTTCTTAGATAAGAAATAACCACTGAAGACACCAAAAAAAAATAAACCTCAGCACTGCTAACTGACATTACATATGGCAGTATTAGCTTTGTTTCCATTTCCACATAAAGCTGAACAGATGAGATGTACTCATTGTGCTATTTTCAAGTAAAATCATTTTTTCTCATTCTTTACTGTATGAAAATGCATGCTACGTTAACACCATGTCTAACAAAAATATCTAGAATTCAGGTTGCCTTGGGACTATGAATAATCCCTTCGTTCTCCAGCTGTGTTTTGCACTTGCTACATCTGTATTGAGTCTGATGGACTACAATGGGCATAGTAAAGACCATGTCTCAGCCTCCACTGTGATACTAAGCAAACTGGAACTGCCAACTGTGTTTCAAATTGGGATGCAAGAGGCTGAACATGGTTGGCACAGCAGACTTGGAGGACTTCTTGAACTTGCAGTTCCACCATATGACTATAGTTATCTGTCAGTGGTCATTCTGGATGGTTTAATCCTGACGTGGGTTTATATACACCTAAGATGTCAGGTTTAATTTCACTGGGAAGGTGTTAGTAGACCACTTCTAACACACCTCACATAAATTATCTTTAACTTTATAGTACACTGCTCAATTAACTGACCTCATCCTCTTTGCTGTGCAACACTGACAACCTAGAGCTGCTGTAGTGACGCACATAGATACTAAATCTGTGTTACCAAACGCTCTTAACGGGCTGATTTCAGTGATGGATAACCATCCACAAAACATGACAAAGATTACTGGTGCACAAAATACCTAAATCAGCTATCGAGCAACAGTTTTTAAAAACTGTTTACATTTCACTTCAGGAAATGCATGTCCTGGGATTCTGCAGCTAACCAGAAGAGACAGACCAATTCGTGTTCAAACTGAGTTGTTGTTACATGTTTTCAGAACCACTGTTTTCCTTGGTCTGCACCAGCCGTAGAGTATTGCCTGAATATCAATCATCCTTAGGAAAGACAATTTACAACCAGCACAATGCCAACAGCTCATTTACAGGAAAGGAAACAAGTCTGAAGGAACAATTTACAGCTTTGAGAAAAATAGCAAAGATTAATTTGTAAAATTAAATACTGAATGCTGTAAGATGGGTGATGAATTTGAAAATAAGGGAGACAACAATGAGGGAGACAGCATAAAAGAAATTTGCCAGAAGTCTGAATCTTCAGTAATTTGGCAAAAGAGGTATGTCATGCTCCTTACAAAACTATTACCAAGCACAGTGGAAGAAAAGAGAGAACACAGCAGCTCATGATCAGGGGATGAAGGGGACGAGGGTATTTTTCATTTTAATCGGCTGGGGGAAGAAAACTTGAAGGAGGAACACCATCTTTAAAGTTGTCTTTAATTACTATTACCTGCCATGGCAATAAGTAAATAGGAAAAATACTATTCCCACTGCTATGTAAGAACTTACATTCAATGGCAGCTGCTTGATGTGTCTTCCCAACACTAAGAAAATCAAAGCTTATGTACATTAGCTAGGGAAAGAAACAAAATTGAGTGAAAACATTAAAGCCCACTAATAACAACATCTGGATTAACTAATAAAACCTTCAGATCCTGGCTTTATTTTAAATAGAATGTATGAAATTTCTCCCTAGAGAATGTCAGAAGAATCCCTTCTTGAAAATTATAATACCACAATAGTATTCAGACTACAGACTCATTGAGTACTGTTTCTTCATTATTTATTTGAAAATATTGTACACACAAAAAATTCTACTAACATTTTTCTTTCCAAGATACTTACTATCTTTCTGCAGATAACCTGTATCAGTTTTTCAAATTTTACTCCTAGTTCCTACACAGCTAATTCCATTTTGTAACTATTTTGTACCTCTATTGAGCAGAATAAAAGAGCTCCAATAGCTTTAAAGTATAAACTTTAATTATATCTTAAATATCATCACAGTGAAACTAAAGGAGGAAACACCTGTAAAACCTCAACATTAAATAACATGGGTAAAAATTACTAATCAACTTGAATCACAATATTTATATTAAATAAAAATTAGAAAAGTAATTCACATGTAAAAGGCTCCTTTGTAAACTATGAAAACTTACTACATTTTAAATTACAGTAATTGAACTAGTAAAAGTGAAATAGTCAAATGAAACCACATTTTAACTTAAACATTGTACCATTTTCTTTAATAATCTGATCTGATTTTAAACCATGTGAGTGACACTAATAGAAAATCAGGAGTCCAACTTTTACTCCTAATAAGTTTCTTGGACCATTTTCAGGTGTTCAGTTTTAGCTCCATCTTGCACTTTCAGAGAAGTGCTAGGGGAAAAAAATCTTTTCAGTTTAGGACTTTTACACAGGTAAGATCCATTTGCAGCTGCACACCTCCCCTATATGATCATTGGAGGCATAAAGTATCTAGCCCTACTCTCACTCTGGAATAAATCAATTCTACAATAATTAATGAGCTTCCCAATGGTTTGCAATAGACCATGGAAATGTTTTTCCACTTCTAGGAAAACTGGATTTGATTTTTTTTCTGCAATTTGGAAAAAAAAAAATTCATTTTTTGACAAATAAACCCACTAAACCTCTTGGTTACACTTAAGGCAGCAGACCCAACCCTCATTTTGACGTATATTTTCTAAAAGCAAGTATCTACTAATTTACATTTTTTGCCAAAAATTGAATTCTCCCTAAAGATACCTGTGCATTCACTTCTTGTTGCCATCAGTGCTCCAGAGGCAACTGAACTGGCCTTTAATTTATGCACCAGAAATATTTGTCACCTATTACTGATGTCCCAACTCCAGGAAGTTGCCGTTTCCCCTAGATTTTATCCCTACCATAACCACCTACAGATTTCTGAGAAAAAGGCTCTACAGCATTTTGCATTTGTTACAGGTTCAGAAAATTCCCTTCCTGAACAAAAAAAGTCTGGAGAGACCTTCCTCAAGTCAAGTCTCCACACACCATTCACACAAGATTCCAGGATTTGTTTTGGTAGAGTCACAATTTTTTAGTTTTTGTCCCCCCCCCCCCTTTGAGACAGCAAAAACCTGCTCTGGGAGGAAGCCAAAGAGCATTGAGGGGAGGAGGCAACGTTTGCAAAATGACACAAGTAACTTATTTTTCCTATGCTGTGCTTTGCCCCATCCTGGCCCACCCCAGAGTAACTTTTCCTCATACTGATCAGAAAGGATTGTTGTGAAAATACAAAGATGTGGAATGCTTCAATCAAATATTGCCTACTAAATAAAGCTACTAAATAAAGGTGGTTTCTGCAGAGAGTGTTGGAGGTGTTCGGTACCAGGGAAACTGCTCACCAATCCTGGCCACACTCAGCACCTGCAGAACTGGTTTTAACAATACAGTAGACTTACTGTAGCAAAATTACTATGGATTTAAAAATGGTCAAGCTAGTTTTCCCAATTTAATTAATCTAATTAAACTGAAAAATAAAATTATATATCTTTGCTATGGCTTTAGAGTAAAATTATAACCCTCTTTGGGGTTAAGAACACTTGTACCTGAATTACACTGATATTTTCAGTCACAGAAAAAGAAATTAAGCTTATTTCTTTTACTGCTGATCCTGCCACTCCTTTTTGAGAATGTGCACCTATGATCAAAATACACAGAACTCTGACTTGAGAAGCTGAAACAAGAATACAACTGTATTTCAGCTGATCTTCCCATTACAGATCTGACCACAGCTAACAAGGTCCTGCAGCATGGACATTTTTCAGTACTATCTTAGAACACATATTACCCTTGACAAGAGAAAAAAATTGAAGAAAAACAACACACCAACCCAGCAAACAATCCCTTTCTACTCTGGGCAGCACTTCTTCAGTCAAATTTACTGAACCCAACTGATGGTTCTGTAAAACTGCAACCAAAGAAAACATATGTGACTGGTTTGACTGTTTTGTTGTGACAAAATACCCACTTAACACATTTTTCTGTTTCAAGGCGCTATGCAGAATTTATCTAACATATGTAAACAAATAATATATTAAAATGCATGGCATGTTCTGTTTCACTGGGATTTTTGAATCAAGATAAACATAAAATGAAATGACCCACAAGGCTTTTTGAAAAATATTGGTTAAACTACACGTTAGACTTTGGAAAAATTATAAAAGTTGAGCAATATGATTCAGACTGAATGCAATGCTACAGAGATAAATACATGTTTGGTGTTCCAACTCTTCACGGATAAACAGAAAGCTGCTGCTCAACTTTACTCCATTTCATTGTACAAATATATATGGTGTTAATAGTTCATAACTAGGTCCAGGAGCAAAGATGTTGTTTAAGGCTTATTTTAATCATTATAAAAACAAAAGCAAAAAGCCCAGGCACATGCAAACACAACCTCATGGCATACAAACACCATCACATTTACACCCACCATCAGATTTTTTCACCATTTTTGGTTAAAATAGAAACATACCAAACAAGTAAACTCCAGCTCTGTGCCAATTTCTCTGCTAAGGTGCACAACAAGTAAGTTATGTCCTGTCTAGACTCATGACAGAAAATATTATTTGGTAACCTGCGAGTGCATTATAACCTGCTTAATATTTTAACATTTCAAAAAAAACCCCACCATGGCATTTTCATAACTTATCAGAGTTTCCAGTACATTGCAAAATAGTTCAATCTGTATAAGAGAGAAATTTATTGATCATGGTAGGGTCACGTTTCTCTCATTAAGAGCAGTAGACAACATAGCAACAAACTGTTAACCCATTTTTAGGATTTATATCAAAAATCACTGGAATTATGGCAGCAGGAACTTGTGACACCCTTTGGGAAGGGAAGGGAAATGGTGCTTTTCTTGTTGTGGTGGTTTTATTTTATTATTGTTATCATCAATACGTTTTATTTGTTTTTAAGAATCATGATGTTCAGAACGTGGAGCACGTATTCGCTCTGCCAAAGTAGACCAAATGTCCCCCCTGGTGGCTGTAAAGCAGGGTAGGGACCTGTGCCAAGGCAGAGGGAAGACACCAACCTCCCCTAGGCCCTTTCCAAGGGTAGCAGCTAGAAAAACTAGAAAAGGGGTTGTGGTAGCAGAAGAACCAGCATCTCAGTCCTCTCCCTGCCCTTCAGAAGGCAAGTACTAAAGTTTACTCTGAGATGAAGGGCGGACCTCGTTGGCTTCCTCCCGAGGCACGTGGCATTGTGGCTGTTTTGTAATGAACCAGAATTAGAGAAATGCCGAAGTTCAATTCATCAAAGTTCAACATGGCTATTCAAGCACATCACTAGCTGAAACTGATTTTTTTTTTCCTAATGACAAAACCTTTAAAAGAGTGAACCAATCACCAATGCAGCCACACAAGGGTGCACTTGTATTTGATACAAAAAGTAATGCAACTCAAAAGCAAAAAATAAGAAATGGTGAAACTGATAGACAGTGCAAGTTGCAACTGTTTCTCTTAATTCTTTTTCTGAAGGCTAGAAAGTTTAAAACCATCTAAGCAGAGTAGAGAAGATGGAGATGAGAAACTGGTTTGCTCACACCAGAGAGTGTGGATGTCAGTATGTGTGCCTTTCAATTCAGACACATAAAAAATCATATTAAAAATAAAAAAAAAAATTCTGTTTCCATTCCTCCTTCAAGCTCCAAAAAAATTAGTGTACTATTAGTTTGGAGGGAAAGGATGTCAGTTTTAGTTGATTTGGGGTTTGTTGTTTGTTGGAGGGGTTTTTTTTGCATTTTCAGTTTAAATCCAATTCTAAAATTAACCAGTCAAGCCCAGAGCCTGAAGTTCATCGGGTCCAATCAAATCAACTAATGATACAAACTGTCAAAATTCATGACATGGCCGTAATGCATACCCAAAGGCCAGCCACATACACACTCTACATAGCAAGGTCTTTTGCTGCTGAACTCTGTCATCTGAAAGATACAGTACACACACTTGGTCCTTCTCTCCTAAGTGCTGGCAGTGCAAGCTAGAAATGCTCTAGAAAGCAGATCCTTTGGGAATCTGTTGCTGCTTCTTCCTTCCCCAAAAGCCAATGACAGGATGATACCCCAGAAACCAACACCTCCACTGAGTTACAAAACTTTTCCTGTTCTGTCTTACAGCTTTGGACCACCACCACTTGAGTGCTACCAAAAAATCCCTAATATTTGATTCTTCTTCCAGCACTTCAGCAATGCACTGGGAAGGCTGGCATTACAGGATTTTTTTTTTTTTTTTTTTTTTTTAAAGATGTATCATAAAATCTTTCTAACTGAAGACATAGGCTTTCCTTCCTTGTAAATAATTTAATTCCATAAAAAGCAGCAAGCCTCTAATACTGCCAGGTGACAGATGTATGTCTCACAGATTTGAAGAATTAAAAACCTTTAGCATTTACGTTTCCATCACCAAATACAGCATAATAATAATTAAAGAAGAATAATAATTTGCACTGCTTAAGAGAAATGACGAGTTGTTTTCTTTCAACATACAACACTTACTGAAGAATGCACAACCTGTGAAACATATTAATCGCTTGGCAAGCATAGCAAAGACTACATTTTGTCATAATTGCCATTTTTGTTATCCAAGCCAAAAACCTGAGTCAAGACTAAAAATTAACATTTTGAAATTTCTAAAGGTACTTCTCACACAGGCAGTAAACAGGCATGCACAACCACTCCAAATAAATACAGAAGTGTTCACAGTACAGCAGGACAGACCCTGCCACAACTCCATGAATTCGTCTGCACTAGCAGGGATGCCCACACAATTTCCCCCTTCCACCACTGAGGCAAACGTGCCTTTGCTCTCCCTGGCAGATATCAAGCTCTAATGCACTGTCCCAGCTCAACACAGAGGAAGAGCTGTGGATTAGAAAGGCTGTAGCATGTTTGAGATACAGGCAGAGATGTGCGGTAATCCTGGTGTGTGCATTAACAAAACCTCAGGGAGCAACTGGAAACCCTAAACCCGAAAAGGTTTCCAGTTACAGAGCCTGTTGCAGAAAAGTAATGGTACATGAAAAGGCCTTCTGTACCACATGCAAAAGACCTCAGAAGATGATGGGGACACACACACATCCCCCAAGAAACAGCCACTGGAGAAAAAAAACGAGCTCAGTTCATAGGGTTTCTGCTAGGCAGCCAAGGTACTTTGGTGAGGTAATCCACTCCAACAAGTTTTATACCAATTCTTTAAAACCAATTCTGGAAGCTGCACATAAAGATTTTAAAAGAAAATACCAAAGGACCTCCATAGCTGACTAACAGCAAGAGAGATCTCTCTCAAATAAGAAAATACTATGTCTACAAAAACTACAATGCAACAGTTCCTGGCTTTGAGCCCAGAGCACTATCTGCCTGACTGAACCACTGGCCTGAATCCCTCAGGGCAATTTCAGGTTTGCAAAATTCAGTACCTTAGAGCCAGAAAATTGTTCGACTTCAGAGTATCCAAATTAGAGGTATAATTTACTTCACTCTGGCAGCAGGGGGCAGGAAGGGTGATGGTGTCTTTAAAATGTTTTGCAACACTTCTTGGGCAAAGGGGAAAATTCAATACAAATAAGTTTGTTGGCTTATTTGTTTAAATAAATGTACCTCACCTAATTGATCAGAATGTGATCCTAGTGCAAAGTAACTGACACACTTCTTCCCCATCTTTGAATTTTTTTTCCTTCAGAGCAACCACCTTAGTAGGTTTTACAGTGTCACCTCAAACAAAGTCTAAACTAAAGAAAAGTAGTACATACAGGATAGAGAAAAGACATGCAGCGTTTATTTCCCTATGAGGAGGTCATATCACTAGTCAGCATGGGATTTCTATTACCCACTATTCTGGATGACGAAAATCTTTCAACTTTATTCCATGCCTCAGGCTTGTTCACCATATAGCATTATAAAAAGATAAAATATAAAAAAACAAAAAAAAAAAAAAAACAAACAAAAAAAAAAAAACCTACCACAACAACCAACACACTGTAGCATGGTGTGCAAAGACTAACAAAAAAAAAAAACCTCTTCTACAGCACTTCATCTTGCCCTAAATAATAAAACAGAGAAAAGAATAAAAAGAAATGTAAGTGGCCATATAATTCTCAGTATTATTTTTTTCCCAAACGTAGACATTACAAGGAGGGGGCTGGGGAGGAGGAAGGAGGGAAGGGAGAGGTGACAGGGAGAATCCAGCCATTTAGATCATACAATGCTTCACAGCAAAATTACCTAACAATACATCTTATCATTGACGACTTGATGAGTTCAGACTTAGAAGTCAATGTCCCTGACTCTTCAAGGCCCACAAATCTGGAGGCTGACCAGTCTTTGAATTGCAAATATTTTAGTGAACTTTGACAATGATTCAATACTGCACTATATAAATTTACTTTCACTAAGGGGTACTCAGGAAACCCCTAGCAGAGGACAATTCACTACTCGATCTTTTCAAAACCTGTGCAATGAAAAAGTATTATCTATTTCTGCTTTTCTTTAACCACCTAGTTCAAGCATAAATCCTTGATTTCAGACATAACCTCTTTCATTCATTTCACTTTTCACATGAATAAAAAGGTATTTTAAGAAAACACAAGAGGAAAAGTTCCTTGATAGAGTGATATTCACAATTTTTCTTCAAAGGGGACAGAACCAGCAGAAGCTGATAAAAAGATAACAAAATTATCCCAACTAGAGACAAAAAAAATCCTAAAAAAAGAGAAATCTGGGCAGAATGAATCATTCAAATCCTTGTTTACACACCATAATTTAAGCCAATCTTGTATTTCTCAGAAACTGATCTGGCACTCAGGTAGATGATTAGCAATAGTGCGTTTTCCACTTCACTGTCAGACAGTGCCCACAGTACCATGGGGAGGGGAATGCTACAGGCTTTCCATAACCTTGGTAATCAAGGTTAATATAAAAGGAATGTTTCCTGGAAGAGTACCGAGTGTTAAATCACATATATTTCATCAGAAATTAAGCACTGGCTAAAAATATTACATATTTATCTCAATGCAAAGTCTTCATGAGTTCACAGAGTTTTCCACCTGAGACTGTTAGGTAATTAAAGGTAATTTATAACATGGACACATGCAGCACATTAACCTACAAAATCCTTCATTGCCTTTGGAAATGCCAAGCATCTACTAAATTTTTTCACCTTGCCCTGAAGATGTCCACTGTCTTGCACGGAATATTGAAAAAAGTCAAAATGCTCATCAGCTTCACTGAAACTATAGTATATGGAAAGAAGAAAATCTAACATCTAGTATATATAGCCATACAGTTCCTTAAAATATTCTAGGACTTCAAGTATGGCATTTTGACACTACTTTAAGAAAGTTCAACAAATACATTTAGCATAGGAAAACCAGAACACTGTAGAAAGCAAGCTAATCTCAGACTGCAATATAACAAGAAGCAAAACAGTGGAAAAAAAATAGACCGAACAACCTTAAGTGATTGCTCAGACTCAGCAGTACCAGAGCTTGTAAAAATCAAGGCAGCCAAAGTAATTTCTTCTACATCCCACCTGGAATGGAGTTCTCAGCATTTGGTAGAGGCAGAGCCATCGCTGCTTGCAATGGAGAAGTACAGCTTGGGTCACTGACTTAATCAGGTAATCACCTTGCATAAAAATATTCTCTGTTATTTTTAATTGCAAAAAATCTTTGATGCTAATTTATCATATTTGCCCTTTTTAATGTAGCAGACCCAAAACCAAATTAGGTATCTCCAAAACAAGAGATAAGAAAATTAAACCCACCAAGCTAGGAAAACTGTTATATTCATCTCCATATGAAAATTTAAAAGTTCTTAAGGGAAGAAAAAAAAAAAAAAAGGAAAAAGAAAAAAGAAAAAGAATACAAAGAATACAAAGAAAGAGACATAAGACAACAGATTTGGTATAGGAAAACAGCATACACCCATCTTTCCCATCACCATGATTCCCCTTATCCCTTATAAACTTCCTATAGTCACAAATGAGCTACCTCTGAATGGAAAAAAAAAAGCATGTTGTGGCTCACCCACAGAAGATAACTCTACTAAAATGATGCCATGGACTTGAATCAAAAGTCAAACCCAGCATTGTCATTTTTAAGAAAAAAAAGAAGAGCTTTTATGAAATCTCCAGTATTAATAGTAGGGCTGAAAAGCTGGAGGCTAGCACCTCAGCCATGACTGGGCTTGTTTGGGCAATGTTCAGTTTCTCTCCATGCACTGTGATCTTCCAGTTTGAAGACTGGAATGTGGACTGCATTTGCTGAAGTCCTTTGAGAGCTGTAAGTGCTTTGTGATCTACAGAACTGAATTATTAAAATGTTGCTGGTAATCACTCTGGCTTGGAACTTAATCGTTCTTTGTCCTCACCAAACTGATAAACAACTCAGAAGAAATGAGGAAATGTGACAGATTTGCTTGCACACTTTAATGTTAATCCTAACAGTTTTTAAAAAGACAGCATTTTGTTTGTACCAGTAAGCCTCAAAGAAGCTGTAAGTTAGTTCATTATAAAAAAAGTATTTCTTCGAGTAACTCTTGAATTAGCTGTATAAAGAAACTTTTTTGATTAAATGCTGCCTAGCAAGTAACACTCAGTAGAACACTCCGGAGTTTACAAAGCATTCCTGACAAAAAAGAAACACTTTTCCTGTTTGGATATATATTTGCAAAGAGATCCAGTTCTGCATCGTTACTGATAACATTAAATGGTGAGACACTTAAAAGTGCTCTTAACTGATGAAGACTATAAAGGAGAAGGAAGAAGAAAAGAAAGAAACAGATCTGGAAGTAATTTCATTGTGTATTAATAAACTAGGAAGAAAATAGTTTATGGACAGCCACCTTAAATCCTTACAAGCCACAAAGTACTCAAAGAAGTTATTTCATAAAAGAATGAGAAAGAATGATGAATCAATACAGGGAATCTTTTAGTGCCATATGCTAGCTATGAAACACGGGCTTTTGCCAGTAAAAAACAAACAAAACAAAACTATCTGAGCTTAATAAATATTAACTTAGTTTTGTTTAATTATAAAGTCAGCCAACCACTTACTAACACATCTTACTAAACAATTTTTGAATGTCTGCTAGAATTAAATACCAGTCACTCACCAAAAATTTCTAACTCATACTTTATTTCTGAGAATCCTTAGAAACTGAAGAATTGAAAAGGCTTAATTCCCTTCACTAAATTCCAATTTTGAAAAGTCTAAAAATATTTTTTACTTCAATTTAAATTTAAAGGAGATGGTGAGTGGAAAAAAGCTGAGTGAAACGTGTGCAGGGCGGGCAGTGGCAGGTGAATTTAATTTCTCTTTCACAGTCAGAACAAAATTTTTCACAGAATATGACCAGACTGGTTTTACAAACCACAGAATATAAAAACTACATTCAATCTGCCTAGAAATACAGAAACAAATGAAGTACACACCCACTTGCAGAGAGAGTAGGAAGGGGGGGGGGGGGGGGGGGCTGGGGAGGACTTTGCCTTTCCTGTAAAATTAAACAATGGCTTAGCAGTTCAGGCCAAATGTCTACTTTCACCAACATCTTTTCTTTAACAGTGGTCATAAGGAAAGGTAAGTACAGGGCTGAAATGCGTATCAGCATTCTGTGCAACTCGTAACATTCTCTGCTCCTCCTGCAGTTCATAAGACTTACTGCCCTTGTTTATCTAAATACTGATTTCTATTAGTTTTCTTTTAAGAACTTGTCTACCGTATCTCCTTAAGCCCACATGCTCCTCTGGCATTCAGAACCGCTACATCTGACAGAGACTTCCATGGGTCTGCAGTGTCACCCACCTCTGTCTGATTCTTTCCAGTCTTGTTCCACTACTAGACCAAAACGGCCCCTGAATCTTCAACTGAAGAGGATTTTCCTTCAAGGCAGGAATGGTTTTGCAGATCTTTATCATATTCTCCTGAGTTGTTTTTTTTTTTCCTAGGCCAGAGAAACCGAGCCAGTTGAAGCACTGCCTCTCTGCTACAGACTGCTCCTCTGGCACTGAACTCCTGTGGCTCATGTTGGGATTTCCACAACAACACTTTTACTGTCTGGGAATTCAACATCCAAGACTTACAGCAAGTTTTAACATTAACTGTCTGGCTGCTTATCAGTTTTTCTTAAACTGTTCAAATAAAACATTTTCTGTATTAAATTCTTATCTATTTAGTCAACAAAATTACACTTTTTCCAAGTTTTATACATCCAGTATGTCTTTGATACTATTTTAAGCTATTTTCTGTATTCCAATATATTTTAAATAAAGTCGTCTAAAAAACCGATCCTTTGGAGTGCTTTCTTTTTCTAAAAGAGCTTCTTTGGATTTTCTGGATGCTATATAGCATCTCAAGGTTCAAGTATAATTTGGGACAAAGAGTTTCTTCTTAAATTGGTCTGTGACTCAGTGCTACCCAGTTCCCACTAGCTGTATGTACTTCCATGCTTTAAACCAGAATTTCACTTGTTGCTTTCCTTTCTTAGCTATACAAACTGACTAAAAAAAAATTTTCAAGTCCCACTTTCCCAAACCTTTCTGCCTGCATTCGCTTTACAGTCTCACATGTCTGCAAGTTTACAATAGTGATCCAATATCCAAAAAGGCAACAAACTTTCGTATTTCACAAGAAATCTGTTTCCTATATCTGGCATATCGCCCAACTGTACACACCATTAGTGAATCTTCAATCAATCTGTCATCTACCTATTATTATAGGTATTTTACCACATCTTTTAAGATCATGAAAGAAAATAGCTTTCCAAGATCTTTGGTTTTTTTAACTTTTATAAATCCTGGAAGTCATCAATATTAAAGAACAGATTTCTTATCCAAATCAGGATTCATAATTCAGCAAGAAAATGACTTGTCTTTCTAGAGTTTTTCTGAATTTTTTTTTTTAATGGCCATACCTCATTAGTCTTCCTGAGCTGATAGAAGAACTTGTCCTTGGTACAACTATGGTTTTGTTTGCTAGCTATACTCCCAAGTGTAACCATCACTCCTATCAAGCAGCTATTCCAGACGGCCTTTTTGTAGAGACCTATTATAGTATAAAGAAGTTTTTAAGAACCATTAAAAAACCCATGTAACTAACTTTTTTAGAAGTTTGAGACCTGCGGTTCCAGGTCAAGAGTTTCTTTATCAGTTTCTGATCAAATATAACAAAAAGCAGAGAGCTCACATGTGATTAAGCAGAATAATTTCTTGGGGAAATGCACAAAAAAAAAAAAAAAAAAAAAAAAAATCAAAAAATTCAAAACGAATGGCAGAGTTGGAAAGGGAGGAGGAGTGGAAAAGTGAAAAAGGCCTTTGACAGAAGCAGAAAGCAGCCCACAGCTGTTGGATACTTCCTGCTGTGCAAAGCAGGAGAGAACTTGGGGAAATGAACAGAAACATTAGACAAAACAACACATCCAGACAGGAATAAACATCTTCACTAAAATAAATGACTTACAGTACTAACCAACATAGACAATATACAGATTAAACTCCTAGACAGTTGCGAAGTTTAAACAACAAAAGCCCCAAAATATTTTTTCCTTTGAAGCAAACTTCAGGCAGGTCAAAAGTGGCATATTTCCAAGAGTGATAAAAAAAGATTGCAGACCTTACAAGGACCAAAATGAAATTCCATTCTCCATCCCAAGGGATTCTCTAACCAAACCTTTTTCCTCAACAATTCATCCACATGTTAAACAAAGAGAATAAAAAGATGCCTTGATAGCAGGAGAGAGAAGACAGATAATATTATTACACAAATGCCGGAATTTCCCAGATGCAAAAATATGACAACTAAGGAATTACAGGCCCTGTGCTCAAAAAATCCCCACAGGAATGGTCCAAATGTGTAATTAACACTAGAATTTCATGTAAAGTACTCTGCAGTTGCTACAAGTGTAAAAAGCCCCTGTGGGCTAACAGGAGAATAAGGGCACTACTTTAGTTCTTAAGTTTAAAGTTCTTGAAGCACAAATAGGCCAACGTCTGGAAGTGTATTCTGGGGTAGGTGCAAACATGAGCTTGTCCTGTGTGTGAACAGTTTCCACTGTTCTCTGTCATCAGAGAGAGGATACAAAGCTAAACAAAAATTCAGCTTGATCCAGTAAAAGCTATTGTAATAGCTGTCATATATTTTGTCAGAAATAGGTAGGAAAGTAAGAAAATAAACCAGACACACAAATAACCCTATCACTCCACAGAATATAAAGACAGGCAAGTGAATGGATTGAAGTATACGTGTACCTTGTAAATAAAAAGTTAATTTCATTCAAAAATGCTTAAGTTGTGCATATGCTGTTGATAAGCAACATGTAAAATCACCGTTCTAGTTTTGAATAGGAATAAATGCTTCAACCAGCACAGCAGCCCTCTTTAGAAGCAATTAGCTGAGGTGCAGCACTTTAGTAGTACTGCTAACACAGCCCATCCTGCTAACTTTCTAGATACCACACTAAACATCCTTATAATGTATCCCATGCTTTTCAGCCCTTCATAATCTCTACTTTCTTCCCTTTCTTAAAACTGAAGGAAATGGCAATGAAGTTGGCCCAATAAACAAACTACATGCAACCAGTTGTGCTCCACAGTGGCCTTTAGCAGTGACCTTGCTTGTACGGGCAGAGATCCAATTCCCTGTTTAGTGGTGAACCACTTACATCATGTCATGTAAAAAAATAAAATTAAAAAAATGCATTTTTCTCTTCAGTGCTCACTAAACTCATTGACCAACAGGCAGATCTAAGTGCCAAAAATATGAGCTAAAGCTCTACAACAATGAACTCCTATGAAAAAAATTGAAAAAATACTTCCGTGCCAAAGTCCACTAAAAGCCAGTAAAAAAAAACACACACACAAAGAAATCCAAACCAAACAACATAAAAAAAAGAAGCAATGAAGATTAATGTTGACTCTTGAGACATAAAATGACCACTTAAAAGCCCAAAACCCCGCAACTATGTTCATGTAAAGAAGCAGACCTGCACAGACAGGCATGCAGATTCCCCCTCTTGCTCAAAAAGCATTTGTGCAAGTTGTACACAAATCATGGCAGGGTTGCATTAACAGTTCTCCAGTCCTACTCCAAATTTATTTTTTATTTAAAAATAAACCGTGTTACACATGATTTCAATAGTCTGCTGGATGACCATGCAAGGGAAAGAATGAATTTAAGAACAGTCTATAGAGAGAGAATGTGAAGGCTGTAACGTATGTGAAAAATGGCCATGTTGCTAAGATATGGCCCCAACCACCAATCTCATTGTCAAGCCCAGCCATCTGTCAGCAGAAACCTGATTTACTGAATATAATACTGCTATACTTGATTACTCCTATACTTCTATAAAAGGCTCCTGGTTTCTTTAAGCACATCAAAAGCTACTTTCTAACAACATAAAAGGGTTAATAAAACACCTCCTCAGAAGCCAAGCTATGAAACCAGGTTTCAGAACTTTAAATCAAATTTCACACAGTTTCAATGTTACTGATAGATTAAATTCCTTCATAAATAAAAATATTAAAAAAGGCAAACAAAAACTGAAGAAAACCATAAAATTATAGTAAATTACAGCAGTTTCAACCTGTAAGAAAGGATGCTTGCATGATGCTTGTTTTTAGGGAGATTATTTTTGTTTGCAAATAACTTTTTAACAGGCACTTAAAAACATTCTATAGTAGCACTATTAAAAAAAAAACCTCATTAATAGAGAGGTCACCCTGTGTCCTTTGATAATTAGTCTGGATATGCAAATCATTCACAGGAGTATTAATGACCAAAGTGTCCTTCCACAAGGGCCTGTAAGCACAGCACACTACAATGAGGTAACAACTCATGGTGTAAAAACTCAGCTGACTGCATCTAATCTAACTCTCCCCTTTCCTGCATGCTAGGACAAAAATGTCTGTGTATGAGATTCATCCTTCACATCAAATACCCACTGAGCAAAACAGCTGCAGGTACTTTCTCAGGTTAATCAAACAAATCTAATAACAGCATCTAGTAATAAAAAGACAATTTTTCTCTCTAAACAACAGCCCTACACTGCAGGTGGTTTTGTCCCATAGCGAGCAAACAGGAGAAAACCACGTCCTGAGCAGCTGCTCATTAGGCGAGTACCATTCTGCATGCACAGCAAACGAAGCAAATGTCATGTGGAAAAAAACAGAGTTTACGGTCATGTAATTAGACACAGTAACACAGGCATATCCAAAAGAGGAGGGAAGACAGGTACAAATTACAGTTGCACAGGTAATTTATTCTGGGAGTGTGTAATTTTGATGTTCCTGGACTTTAACCTCACTACTTCTTTTAATGAGGCTTGTTTCCAGCTTACTTTTTTCCTATTATACAATAATAGATAACTTTGGATGATCACCTCCTATTAAAAGGGAAAAAAAAACTATGCCTCCCCAAATAATTATTTACTCTGAATGAATACTTTATTTAAGGACACTGGGAAAATACTCTACCAGAACAGACCCAAATGAACACCACCTGTGTAAGACTGCAGTAAGAAGGGATTGCAAGCTCACCTGGTACTCATTGGGCCAGAAAGTGCTGACAGCCAACTCTGCTCGAAGCCAGTCTTTGCCAGTGGAGCCAGTGACATTCCAGATGGGATTAGCCAGTGGTCCTTTGTTCACTCTAACCAAGATGTTCAAAGTGCCTGGGTTTGCTCCGTTCTTGCTGTACAGAAGGTAGCTGAAATCGATGCAGTGAGTATCATTTTCTTTCATGGTTGGAAGCTGAAGTCGAGTCTTTTCTCCAGGGTCATGGTCTGAAGAAATCACGATCATATATGACCCTAAAGAATGGGAGAGTGGAAAAAAAAAAAAAAAAAAAAAAAAAAAAAAAAAAAAAAAAGAAAAAGAAAAAGAAAAAGAAAAAGAAATGGTAGTAAGGAAAAACATACATGCCAAGAAACTGACTGTTCACTTTGAAAAGGATGGAATGCATAGGTTTTCATATTCCAAAATATCATGATTCAAATGGCAAGAATCCAAACAAGGCACTGAAATGCCTAGGATCACAGAATTACAGACTGACAGAGGTTGAAATGATCTCTGAAGATCATCAAGTCCAACCTCCCCACAAGAGCAGGACCAAAAGTAGGGTAGGCCACTCCAGATGGGTCTTGAAAGTCTACAGAGAAGGAGACTCCACACCCTCTCTGGAGAGCTTGTTCCAGGGTTCTGTAACCCTTACACTAAAGAAATTCTTCCCCACTTTGAGGTGGAACTTCCTGTGCTCTATCTTGAATCCATTTCCTCACATTGTCATGGTTTAACACTGGCACAAGTGAAAAGAGGTTGTCCCTTCCTTCTGACACCCAATCCTTATATATTTATACATATTAATTAGATCCCCTCTCAGTCTTCTTGTCTCCAGACTAAAAACAGCAATAATGTTTTATCTACAGAAGACACCACATATCTCCAAGAACCTATCTAGACACTTCTACCTACAAACTTTTCTCTCTCCTGTTTTAGGATCAGGTAATTAGAAACAGGATCACAGATGGATTGAATAAAAATAATCACAGGTCTTATAAGACCTCTTATTCTGAGGTCACTGAGGCCAACAGTTGCTTGAAGGGTTTCCTGAAAATGAAAAGCAGTGTGAAACAAGGTTTGTATCCCTCAATGAAGCTTTATCACACTTTTCTGTTCTAGAGAGTGGCAGACCTGTATTTTAGATAGATTAGCAACAGAAATAGCTTACTCAAGACACTAAGCCACATTTGTCCTGGAAAACTGGCTTTGCTGATCTGATTGCCAATGGATTTGAGGGGATAACAAAAAGTTTCTACAGCTGGAAGGGAACCCATCTTGTAAATTTATTTTACAAGTATACAGAAAACAGAGCAAGCTGAGCCTGTCTTGCTACAAAGGCAGAGAGTGGATATCAGATGTTTAAAAAGGTTTTACAGAACATAATGCTGAACAAGTTTGTCCCAGTGTTCTGCAGGATGGACAGTAAAAACAGGGCTCCCATCTATGCCAGTCCTAGAGCAGCACAGTTTCTTCAAGAGCAACAACTCCATACTGGGTACTGCCTAGTGAATAACCTCAAAGAATAAAGCTTTAGGGACACAGTCTGCCAGGCAAAACTTAACAACCAAGAGAGAAAACCCATCTCAGAGTATAATCTGAATCCTTGCCACAGGAAGGTTTTCTAACCTGAATTTACCTACCCTTCTGCTTAATGATTCCAGAAACTTGATGACAGATTTTGCTTCTACCTCCAGTCCCAAAAAGCACCATAATAAAGAGCCCTTCTTCCTGAAGAAGGTTCAGGTGAAGTTCATAAAAAATAAACTTCAGAAATTAATCTAAATCTAAAAAAATATATACTTGTCAGTGCTTGTTCAAATGAGTAGTATTATTAGAAAGTCTTCTCTGAAGTATATACGTGTATAAATTATTTCCATTTGGTATGTCAAGTTCTGCCCTTTGATTTTTATGCAACAAGGAACGATTGTGTTCCAGTACGTCCTCAACAGTTGTATTAACAATAATGAAAATTGACGAAAAGCTGTTGCTCAGGAAAACAGAAAAATTGATATCTATAGAGATTACATCATCTGTGTGACCTGCTAATTTACTGGCCTGCAAAGCAATCTGGTGCTTTAAAAATTGTAACAAAAGAGAAGACAATATTATAGAATGAAAGAATGTCTTATTCAAGCACAATGGTGGGATCTTGATTTTTAATACTAACTTAAAGAAAAAAGAAAATTGTACTTATAAAAGCTGAAAGAAAATTAAAGTTTAAGGAAAATTGTACTATAACCTAACATAAACACCTAGTTAATAATTACAATTATATGCAAAATCCATTACTGGAAGGAGCAGAATAGAAGAAGAGAGTTTTGCAAAATTTTTGAAATTATGTTTCTTTCAACTTCTCTCAAGGAAACGAAAAAACACAACCAAACTAAGAAATAAACCAGAAGCATTTAAAGATCTTGCTCATCTACTGAGCTAACGTACTGAGCTAACGTACTGAGCTTCTTTGGAAGCTCCAGCATATTCTTGTTCTACACTGTATAGTACTCCAGTTTTTCAACCTCATTTTTCATCACTTTAAAAAACTTAGCAGTATATTTGCATGTATCTGTGTTAGACCTACAGCATTTCATGAAGTGCTCCAGACACCATTCATAAACCATTTGTCACAAAGCCAAAGCATCTGTTTCGTATCTCACAACTGCTTTCCCTCATCCCCCCCTTCAGCCCCCTTTTTGAACTTGAGGCTATATTCCATGAATGTACACAACCTCACTTTTTCCTCACTTATCTGCCTACTCTAAGAAAATTAGAAACCAATGCCAAAATAAACCAGACATCAAATTTATATATTTGTATAATACAGTTTCTTACACCTTTTATAAGTAATTCTTTACTTACTAAGTAACATTGTGTACTAAAATAGGATTGAAGGAGCTGGGATCTTTTTTTCCCATTTACACAGGCTTGTTAAATTTTAAGTCAAAACTTAAAAATCTTATACAAAATCTCATCCCTAGATATTCTCTCTACAGGCTGTTGAGGTGTTTTGTTTTGTTTTTTTAAACAAGCATTTCCTTTAACATTGAAAACTGTATTTTGTAGTACTATATATATGGTACAAGTTGCTGTACATCCCATTAAAACAAATGAGGTCACATAAAACAAGAATAAGAGACATTACAGAGATAATAGTATTTTAAACAAAAGATTCATAATTAATGTTTAACTAGTCTGAGGTAGCAAGGTTAATGAGAACATGCTATAAAGTTTTCAAATTTGAAAGGTGGTGGCAAATACTGTACACTACTTTTATGGAGCAATGTCTACCAGAAGAAGGATCACTGTGGAAACACATCCCAATGAAATATATGTGCTCATGCAACTAGTGCAAAATGTCCCTTCACATACCAATGCACATGTGTGTTTCATAAATATTATTAGACATGAAGTAACAGGATTAAATAAAACCAGCACCAGAAGATTTTCCTCTAATTTTTAAACAATTAATTAACTACAATGAATGGTAACTGTGCTGATGAAAGACTGGAATTTATTAGGCTACCCAAATAAATGTGAAAATAAATGCAGGTATTAAAAGCAGGTATTTTAAAAGTAATGTAAGATCCAACATGCACGTAGATATTAACACACGGAGGTGCCAGGAGGCCAGGCAAACATCTGACCTGTTCTCAGGTACAGCTCCTGCAACACTTGGCTGACCATGTAAACACGCAGATAGCTTTTATACTTATGTACAAACAATGAAACACAGGTACAATTGCATACAAAAATAACAAACACTCAGAAATCTCCAACACTGCATTATTACCAAGTCAAAAGTTTACAATTAATGGATGTTTTTAACAAATGGATGACAAACAGCCAAGTTTACAAGTAAACATTCATTTAACAAATGGATGACAAACAGCTCAGCTTTGCAGAGCTAACCAACCCCTTGGATTATTATTTTGTGATAATACCAACACAGTACAAAAGCAAGAGGTGGAAAGCAAACCTCAGCAAACCACTTCAAGAAACAATTACCCAGGTACTTAATGCTAAAACATAGATACAGCAATCACAAGCTAGATGGTAAGATATCTTTGAATACTAAGTATAAGTGAAAATAAATGCTCACAAATTTGTTAATCTCGAAGATTAACTAATGAGAAATTAGAACAATAGTTAGAGCTAACTGTTCACAATAGTGCTCAGGTGGGAGCTGGTGAACAAGTTAAAAAAAAACAAACAACAAAAAAACCAGAGACCAAGTGCTATGAATTGACTTTAGCCCCTGGTCCACATACCCCTGTGCTGGTGGTGGTTAATTACGTTACTTTTTTCTCAAGTCAAGTTTTACCCATGATGGTCAGTAATACCAATTTTCCCAAAGTGATCTATCTCCCTGTCGTCTTCTTGACCCATGAGCTTTCTCTTATTATTTTCTCCCCCTGTGCTGGTGAGGAATGGAATGAAAGAACAAATGGGGGGGGTTCTGGCCATGGTCAACTCACCACAGTTTAAAAACAGGTAAATAGTAGCACTTAGATAGTTTAACATAACTGCAGTTAGATACTGCATATCCACTGTTA
Organism: Calypte anna; assembly: GCF_003957555.1. Lineage (NCBI taxonomy): Eukaryota > Metazoa > Chordata > Aves > Apodiformes > Trochilidae > Calypte > Calypte anna. The sequence goes on along the minus strand of NC_044246.1, from coordinate 61,817,695 downwards.
AATCCCAGTGGAGCCTGGTTCTATGAGTTTTGCCATTGTTACTGGCGTAACAGATGAGGCACAAGTGGATGCAAAACACTGTATAAATATCCTTTCCTTGCAGACACGAAAGGAAAAAAAAAACACCACAACTGACCCATGCAAAAAATACGTAATTCGGGCAATGAAGAAAGAGAAACTTAACATAGAAGAGCAAAAGATCATTTTTTCTTAAAAAAAAACCAAAAACAAAAACCACAAACAAACAAAAAAAAACCCCAAAAACCATTGCTCTTAACTATTCCTTTCACTGTCCATTTTTCACTGTGCCCAAGTGCAAAGTCTTTACTTTGGCATTAGAGCTGTTACAAAATGCATCACAACTAACTGGTAACATTTTTCTTGAACCTGTAGTTTGACATGGATGTTGCTTCACCTGCCTTTCAGTGATCCCAAAAAGAGTCTTTCCCATACTCCTGAATTTCTGATCTGTAAAACTCGTATGTTCTCTTTCTTCCAACAACGTGTTCTTTTTCCTTTTTATATATATTTTATATTTCTCCAAATCAAACTCCACTTTCCCATTTCTGCTCTTCTTCTCTCGAGTTTCTTTTTGTTTATTTGCCAGTTAATGGCTCCAAATATTATTCCTGACCAAAAAGATCAAGCCAGTCTTATCCTCCACAAAAGAGAAACATCCCACTATGAAACAACAAATAACACTACATCCTAGGCCTTTATCCAGCTCATGCCCAAAAATCAACTTTAGAATCTGACTTTTAGGAAGATTTTGATGCCTTTCCACTTACTCATTATCTCACTAAAAGGCTGTGTGAGTCTGACTTCACTGATTTGCAACTGTCTCAAAGGAGCAATTTTAAAATTAATAGCCCTGGCTAGGGTGGACCAGCTGCCTGGCCAGAGCTGAGCAGGGGGTTACACCTAGATGTGATAAGAGCTATTGAGTGGAGGCTATTCCTATTCTCTGAGCACCAGCCTTTAATGCTGGGACATCCCTCCAGGCACCACCTTGATTGTACTTGCCAAGTACCTGGCTAAGGGGGGGCTGGAGCAGAGCGAGGATGGCATCAGGAAGAAGATAATGGGTGGGGACTACTCCCCTTTCCGGAGGGCCAACCTTCAATGCTGGGTTACCCTGGAGGCACGATGTACCTGGCTAAAGGTGCTGGAACAGAGGAGGAATGGCATCTGGAAGGAGATAAGAATCGATGAGTGGGTGGAGGACTACACCTTTCTGCTCCCCTCCAGGCAGGCTGTCTTCTAATGGCCCTGGCTGACTGACAGCTGCCCCTTCGGAACAAAAGGACTCAGAGGTATATATATATTGCTGTCCATGCTCTGACTGTTGGTTCATAGAATCATAGAATTGGCTGGGTTGGAAGGGACCTCAGAGATCATCAAGTCCAACCCTTGAACCACCGTTCCGGTTCCTAGACTATGGCACTGAGTGCCACATCCAGTCTCTTTTTAAATATCTCCAGGGACAGAGAATCCACTACTTCCCTGGGCAGCCCATTCCAATGCCGGATCACCCTCTCCATAAAGAAATTCTTTCTAATATCTAACCTAAACTTCCCCTGGCACAACTTAAGACCATGCCCTCTTGTCTTGTTGAAAGTCATCTGGGAAAAGAGACCAACCCTCACCCAGCTACACCCTCCTTTCAGGGAGTTGTAGAGAGTGATGAGGTCTCCCCTGAGCCATCTCTTCTTTAGGCTGAACAGCCCCAGCTCCCTCAGCCTCTCCTCATAGGGTCTGTGCTCGAGTCATTTCACCAGCCTGGTTGCCCTACTTTGGACCCACTCCAGGACCTCAATATCCTTCCTAAACTGAGGGGCCCAGAACTGGACACAGTACTTGAGGTGTGGCCTCACCAGCGTTGGTTGTCTTTTGACCCACCACCATTACTGCACAGGACCCTGTCCAGGGTCAGCGTCATCCTGAAGAACCTTGCTGGACAGCTGGACCCCTGGTGGTGACTCTCTCTCTCTCATTCTTCCCACTTTCTTACCCTTTATTTCTCCCCTCTTCTCTCTCATTCTTTCTTACCATTTTCTTAACACTTTTCCTCTCTCTTATATCTTATTTTCCTCTCTACCTCTTTTGCCTGTCTCTACATTTTTGCCTGTGTCAACTGTCAAATAAAATCTGCTTGCACTCGACCATTTCTATAGTTGGACTTTGTTTCACGTACCCAAAACAAAAATAAATTTTAATGTTACCTCAGACCGTAACAAAGGCACTAACTAATTATACATGAAAAGCCTTAGGATTTTTATCCCCTACTGAAAACTAAGCTTTCTTATCATCTAGCAGTTAATTGCAGGTAAGAAATCATGCTAAGACTAATAAAAAAAAAATAAAACAAAATCCTTAACTAAAATATGCCTACTGTAATGCTGTAATGAACATGTGGCCGATCAGTTTCCTGATCAAATTGTTTTCTCACTTCCTTGGTTGCTGAAAAAAGGCCTTCTATTTGAACTGGGAAACTTTTAATTTTCAACAGGGTGGTCTCCCACTCCTGTAAAGCCACCTTCCTTCAAATATGTACTAACAATCAAACCATCTCTATTTTGAGGGCACACTGTGGTAACTTCTCCACCTGCTACTGTGCACCCTCAGTTATTAAGACATAACTAAGCAGTTCACATTATAGTAGGGAATTAAGTGACAATGTTTAAATCATTCATAGAAAAAGATGTGGTTAAAAAAAAAAAAGTAATCTTCCTCATAAAGTTAAAAGAAGGGGACGTTTTTACTTCATGGCAATGTCAGTGACATGAGGTGGAAAGTCAAGGTACTTAAATGCATTATCCTTAAGCTCAGGACTACATGCCCTTTTTATTTCATTTTTTACTAACTGCAATATAATATTATAGTCCCCAGTAAGGTTTCAGGCAACCTTTATGAGAGAGACTGTGGGCAATGAACTGACAGTGATATACAGAAATAGGCTTGCCACTGGAAGTACATGGCAAACAAGAAGTTCTGAAACATCTATATTAATTCACAGAAAACTTGTATTTACCACACACTAGTATTTATGCTTATTTTCATCTTCAAAATAATATCCCTGTGATCATAGAATCATAGAATTGGCTGGGTTGGAAGGGACCTCAGAGATCATCGAGTCCAACCCTTGAACCAGGGAGCTCTTTATATGAATTTCTGTACTTTTGCAAGAAGGGAAAAATTAAAAGCTAATAATAACACCTCAAAAGCTATTAACGTTTTCTTCTTGCAGGAAGGATATTCTTTTCAAAGGGAAAAAAAAAAAAAAAAAAAAAAGACAATTAATACATTAAATATACTCCTGGTGAACTTTTATTTGCTTGGGTTTAAAAAACCTCAAACCACTATAACATTCTTTTTCTCCTTCTCCTTCCCTTACCCAGCACAGGATAAGTATCTCCCACACCAGGAAAAAATCAAATAAATTAAAAACTTAAACCAGAGATAATATTAAGCTTTCTAATTTTTATGCCTTGCCCCACAAGTTCAGTTTCATGTCTTAAGGAATGTATCTAGAAATAAATGAAAGTACACTATAATTACACTTAAAATTAGTGTACACACATTACTTGATACACACATAAAATATGCAATATTATTATATCCCAATTTGCCTGTCAGTCATCTGTTTAATTAAGAAAACATTAAAAAATAATGTTATTGCTGTAAACAACAGAGTTCTCCGAAATTTCTGTAAATGGTTACGATCCAGAGGTATCTTCCCAAACACTTCACTTGTTTGCAGTATTATTCCTAACAGAGGATTAAAATTGTTGAAGGTGTGATTCAGTTTCTTTGCAGATTGTCAAAAAATGAAAGGGAAAATATCAGGATTAGCAGTTGCAACTTCATTGCATAGCTTACTGCCAATATACCACAACTGAAATGCAAGTCAAGACAAGACTCTGAATTTACTACAAATATTAAAATCAACAACACAAACACACAACACGAAGACAGGGAAAATTTTTCTGGAAAACACAATGCATTTATTTTTTAATTCTACTTCCTATAGAGAATGAGTATTATTTCATAAAAAAACCAATCTGAAACAGGTCATTAAGCTACACTGTGTAAATAACATCAGAATACTCATTCAAACAGAAACTCAGCCTAATTGTCTGCAATAGCTCATCAGTTTGACACAGGCACTGCAACTTCACAGGACAAGAAAAGGTGTCCTGCCCTCCACACCTGTACTTGATCATGCCAAACACATCAAGGTCGTGTCACTGCAACTCCCCTGTCTCCTACAGCCACAGAGGTAAAGCCACACCAGAGGAAGAGCTTGTCAAGGCAGCACAAAGACTGATCCAGGCAAGGTCAACCAAAGCAGCACCACATCAGCCACAGAATTACTATCATAGGCACCACAATATTCACACATATGACACTACAGGCATGATACTGCTATCCCTCGTGGCCTGGCTATTGCATAGCAACACAAAAATGTCTGTCAATTAAAGGAAAAAAAAATGTGTGTGGGAGGGACCCAACATATTTCAAAGGTATGCCAGTATTTGGAGCAGTTTATGAAGTTTTGACTAAAAATCACTGTCTAAAAGAAGTTACAAAAATTCTGTTTCCCTTACCAACATTTTCTATATGAATAAACATGAAAAATACACACTTTTGAAGTGTTCACATTCACAGTTTCCTCATATATAACACCAGCTTCCTATGGATCTGTTCATACTGATGCAGAAAAAGAAAACATGATAAGATACCAGCTTCTGATGTATGATAATTTAAGTCTTTTCACCTTGCTTTTTCTTGGGATAGATCTTTAGCAAACATACAGGCTTTAAGCACTCAAAAATTTGAGGCAGAAAAATGTCAGCAACTGAAATTTGCAATGGAAGCTTTTGCAACATCTGTACAAAAGAGCATTTAATCTTATGATGTACTCCTTAGACAATACCTTCCTTCAAAGTATTCAGAAAATGACATTTGATCCAGTGCACATGGCAAGCTTGTGAAAGGACAGTGTTACTGAGCAGTAAGCTGAATTTAAGTAACTGAATAGCACATGAAGTAGTTTAGTATTTATTTAGGCATTAAGCAAGGCACTCAACCATGAATCTGTAACGTCAGCATCTGTGAACTGATGTCTAAGATGAAAGTAACAACAGATCCAAGTTACCCGAAATTCTGTTGTAAAGCCATAAATAACCTATAGGTGGTGGCATAGCAATGGCAGGATGCTTCTCAGTCACCCAGGGGCTGATCTGGCTGCCCAAGCAATAGCATACACTAGTCAGCTATCTGTCTGGATGTTTGCATTTTCTAAGCAAAACTTCCAAGTAAAATTCAAATTGAAAATAATAACAACTCAGTATGAAGTTATCCTACTGGGAAATCAAATAACTGGGTAACATTCGTGTCTGCACAGCTTATAGCCAGGTAGATGTTTCAATGTGCAACTACTTGCAGCCTCAGAGCATTCTGTACCTCCTGGGGAAAATTCAGTTCTGTGAAGACACATACACCTACAAACACTTGCAACAGCTTCATTGTATGAAACAGAGGTGCAGAAAGGACCTGAAATGCCCTTTGCTTCACCATTGCTCTGATTCAATTTGGCTGAGTAAGACGCACAGACAGACATTTCCCAATGTTAATTCCACGACTGAAGACTTTCTGTGTCCATTAAGAGGACTGCCATTACACTGCACCATAACCATTACTGAACATAAATCATCCACCAAAACAGACCCTCACTCCAAGGGCTATTTAGATTTTTCAAATGCTGATTACAAAGACACTTTTCATTACTGAAAAGGTTACAAGCAGATGGAGGTCAAATGATCCACTGCCTCTGTGGCGTATTACATATTTGAAAAGAAATCCAAGCAAAATTTTAAAATATTTTACGTATTGAAAGGTATACAGTCTTACAGCAAATGAGTGCTGAGCATTTGCATAGGCTTTTGGTGTACTGTGTGTTTGCTGTGGTGCACAAAAATGGAGAATTCACAAACATCAGCTGAGGTGACTTGAATGCTGCTGGTGAAACACACAGGCTTTTCCCTCCCAACACACAGAAACCCCCCACCTCCTCCTCCATCTGTGCTTACTGGAGCCTTGCATGAACCAAATCAACACTCAAACCCTACAAAAAACAAAACAAAACCAAACAAAACAACAAAAAAAAAAAACACCCACACATCACCAAAAAAGTCTCGTGTTCTCCTCTTGAAAGAGGCAAGGGGACAGCAAAGTTCAATTTCTTCCCAGGTAAGGAAAATGAACTGACTCCTGGAATGTCTCAAAAAGCACCAGAGCCAAGTCAAGATACAAAAGGAAACTGAAGCTGCAATACATACATAAATAAGGTGGGTTTTCTCCCCCCAAAGAAGAAAAATGTAAATTTGGTTAAAAGTAACTTCTTTCAAATAGCTGGAAATTCTTCAGAGAAAGCCCCCAAAAAAGCAGCTTTATGATTCTTTTCTCTTCTTGGACAACTGAAAAAAAAATCTTGCAAACTCTTTATGCGGTTGGGTTTTTTTCACCTCCTAAGTACTAAGTGGAATTCAGATTTTAAATTAATGGAGAAATAAATTTTTTGAAGCAGCATGCATGTTCAGAGTTCTCTAACACACTAATCATTCTTGTAAAAGCAACAGTGTTTAAGTACATTCAGAAGATACTTAATTCCTATCATCTTAAGGCACTGAAATTGAAAATGGAAATTAAACTGGTCATTCCCTGAATGAGTCTGTGATAGGAGACAACAAGAACTATCAGTCCAGATAGGACACCACTTCCAAGGATCAGCAACAGTTAAATAAGGACTCAAAAGCTTAAACCATTAGCATATGTGGCAACAGATCACAATTATTACTACTGGTCTTTCAGAAGAGGAAGTTGTATTCCCTGTATTTCTTGAATGTAGTCTTAGAATTTGCTAAATCCATGGAAGGCCTATAAAAGAGTCCCATTAGACCTTTTTCGCTTTTCATTTGCTAACTGGAACAATATTCATTCCTCAGTCTGTACCACTTTTTATTTCCACCATAAAATAATTTATCCTGCTATGAGAACAATTTTCCTTCCGAACATTGCTTTATGTACCAGCAACCTGAAGAATCATCTTTTATGTTCACATTTTATTTCTTTTACAAGTGTAGGACCTACACTCCAGAAGCTTCAAATTCTCTGATTACATGCACTATAAGAACTAAGAACCAACAACTGATAACAGTTTTGAAAAACAGAGTGATGTTTAAATCAAGGAAATCACACTTACTTTACATTCACAACATAAATCTAAGAGCAAATGGTTACCTCTGCTTCAAAATACTACTGGTTATCCTCTCTGAAATATATACCTTACTTTGTAGTCACTCATGTTTCAGTTTAGAATAACCAGGAGTCATGTCTTTCCCAATACAATTGCATTAATATTTAATAAACTTAAGAACTTGCTGAAGAAAAAGAAAGCTGGAAACCTTAAAGTTTATTATTTCCAAGAAGCTTTCAGACTATCAACTACACACACTTATGTGTACATGTAAAATAAAGCAATCTATCAAGCATGGTACCTTAACACTGAATGCCCCATAAAACTCTGAATTTTATATAGATGGAAAAGAAAAAAGAAAAGGTTAAAAAGGAACACTTATGGAAAGTTCAGGATGTCTTTTGATTTTCTAGTTACTGTCTGTGATGTTGATTTTGCCTGGGAAAACAGCCCTATTATGCATCTCTGTGATAATCGTAACAAAGAAAATTGCCTAAAGAAAACAGTCAAAACCCACGGAACCTACATACCTTAAAATGCATTGACAAATCCTATTCAAGAACACGAGGACTCCTAATCCATCATATTAAATAACATGGAATCAAAATGAAAAAAACTTAAATTATCTGCTGTGCACCAGAAAAGATTCATTAGCAATAAAAAAATAAAAACGGGTAAGAAAAAAAGAACACCCAAAACACAGCTGAAACATTTGTCTTGATATTTTAGGGAGATCTTATAAATACATAAAAACCTGAGTTCAGAAATTAGAATTCCTATCTTTCCTAGATGCTGGAGCTCACAGCTAAAACAGACACATGGGTTTTATAGTGTGTGACAACTCTCATCATGCTTCACCTCTTGCCAACAGCCACAGACATCAACTACTCTTCTCCCCCAAATACTTAATCCCATTAGCATTAATACATTACATCCAGAGTAATGATTAGAACCTGTACTTAGTTTGACATTTGCTGCCTCTCCATCAGGCATGATGGAGGCCAGGATGCCAGAGAGTTCATCATATTTTCCATCAGAATTTGTTGTTTTAAAATAAATGAATGAATGTATAAATAAATAAGCTCTCTCTATAAACTCTTTCCTCTCAAATCATATTAGCAGCTCAATTGGCTTTACACTCTAGTACACACCATATTTCTTTTACAAGGGAGATGGATGAAAACAACCCAAACAACCCTATCTATTATAAAACTCACTCATGCTAATGTACTAGCATTTTTTGATCCTGCTTTGAAAGAAATAATTGGGCTCAGTGTTCAGCAATAAGAAGAGTAGCAATGAGAAAGACTGCATATAAACTAGGACTTCAATTTCAGAGGAAAGTTTAAGTTCAAAGCTATTAAGGGGGTTTGGTGGGTTTTACTGTTGTTTGGAAGATTTTTGTTATGTTCTCAGAAAACATCTCTTATTTATGAAGATCAACATCTTTCCTCTTGACACCACACTCTGCAATTAAAAAATAAACAACAAAAAACCTAAAACAAACAAAAAACCCAAAGAGAAAAAAAAACAAAACAAAACTTGGAACACTTCAACACTTTTTCCCTTCCAAATAGCTCTTTATACATGTGAATGCTATTTAATCTTCCTTTATTTTCAATACTGAAGTTCACAATGCCAAGAAAATACACTAAGCACATTCATCCCATGAAGTATTCTTCTTACCTGCATAAGGTTACCAGCTAATGCTATAATGATTAACTTAAGATTTCTAAAAAACACAAAATTGAGAAAACTACCAAAAGATGGAACATATAATGGATGAAAACCTGTTCTCTGTTTCAGACAATTTGTGAACTTTCAACACTAATATTCATTAATCAAACATTGTACTAAATTATTATGTCTAGAAATTGAACTCATTATTAAGGACTAGGACTTGGATCCATGTCCCAAATGTAATTTCATGCAAATTTCTTCTGTGACTGACTTATTTAATGTTGTAGTTTCTCCAATGAAAAAGTACAGATACCAGAATACCAAGTCATCCAAGGAACTATTTAATTTTCTTCTCTTTTTGAAACTGCAATTTAGCTTTCAAATAAAGTTTGCACTTATACTTCCTAAGGGAATATAAAATTTATCCTGAACTAATAGTACAATTTCAGTCTCAAAAACCTTTCCTGCAAAATTAGAATTTGCTGAAACCATAAAGGAAATCAGGAGTTGTCAACAGTAATAAATCCTAATAATGCCTTTAGATGTTCTTAATATCTAAGTAAGATACTCTGAGTGAAGTGTCAAGAGGCATCTCAGAATATGAAGATAAGTTAATCATACAGTATTGTCTTCTAACATTTAACTTTTTTTAAAAAATATTTCTTTTATTAAGGAATAGCTAACAAATTTAGAAAACAAGCATGACTGTTAAAAATTACAGTAGTTTCTATGCAAAAAAATTAGTAGAAAAAATATTAATCTTCTTTTAAGATTTTAACTATCAATTCTTCTGACACTGATCAAGGGCTAACCACAATCTTCCTTCTAAAGAATGGAATTCACAACAAATAGGGAAAGAAAAATTAATTTAGACTGTTCCTAACCAGAAGAGATTAAAATAAGCAATAAAGTCTGTGTAATGCTAGTGAACAGGTTATTTTCTGGCATACAGCAGACATACAACTTTTCCTGGCATCTATGCACATAGAGACATTTTGAGGGGAACTGTGAAAGTAGATAGCAGAACACTTACAACTCTCATAAGAGACAGCTATTAAGCACTCAATTCCAGATTTCAATTAACATTTTAGCTAATCACCAATCTGAATCTCTCTTAATGCATTTAAGTTTATTGCTTTACCTATCACTAGCCAACATAAAGACTAGTAACCACCTTCCCTGCACCAACCTCTTACTTTTTGAAAATTTCCATTTCCTTTTTCTCTCCTGCAGAAAATACAATCCTAATTTCTTTACTCTTTCCAAAGAAGACATGCTGCTGTGTAGCCCTCTGTCATTTCTGCTGCTTTCCCCTGAGCTTTCCCAAAACCAGAATTCTTCTGCCACATTCTGAATATAAATACCTATTCTTCTAAACACACAAAGAAAAAAAAATCATAAACATTATATTTATATGTAATATCCTACACAAAGCAATCACAATGACTCTTTTTCATAATAGCATAACAATGTGGAGTCACATTTAATTAGTAATTCACAGCAACCACAAAAATTGTGTGCTTCTACTACTTCATCCTGCACTCGTGCTGCTGATCATTCCACCCCATATGTCACTGCAAGCCTGCTCAGTTTCAACAAATAATTTCTTTTTCATTGTTTTCCAATTCTTCTTGATTAGTAGTACTCCAATCCATCACAATCATTTTGAACCCCAAATTACCCTCAAATAGGCTTGCAGGCTCCATAACCTGGATATCTCATAAAGTTCAAAGGACATTTGCTGTTCCATCATCCATGGCACTAATGAAAACATTAAGAATAACTGGACGCTATCAGTGTTTTCCAAGCAGCCTACTGTAAAGCAGCTTCAGTTCCATCAAGATGTTTCTTCCCTAAGCTTAACAGAATAAGCATCATGGGCTAAGACTACTTCTTTATTCTCTTTTCCTTCTATATTTAGATAAACTGATTTTGTACCTCCTTAAATATTACAGAACTTCCTTCTCCATACTCCCCAGCACGTGTGCCTTCATTCAAGACCAAATAAGACACTGCCATGCCAAGGGTGCATTAAAGAGCTGAAGATCATCAGCTCTGCAAGACAGGAGATGCTCCATTTCAGTACCCCTAAAAAGCTGCTCCAGTCATCAGCAGAAGCAGATACTCCCTGACCCCAGAACACCTTTCTCCTGTGTGCTCACAGGTAATTCCACCCAGGTCATCCCAACCAAGCAGACATCCCCTGAGCCCTTTTTGTCACCTCCATGGCTCCTCCTGGTGGTTTTTCTCAATTCAAAATGCTGAGGGTGGGAAAGGAGGGAAAAGAGGCTGCACTTCAGGAGCTTTTGTAGCACGATGCCATGGCTATGGCTGCATGCCTCAGGTTGGCCTCTTGGAAGAAGGTGCCATGCTGAAATAGTGACAGAAAAGGTAAGGCATGAACTGGAAGAGTGCAGCATCCTTGCTACCAGCCAAGGGCAGTGCCCAGGACTGCACCTCAAGAACCCAGGGGTCAGGTCACCCCGGGGCCAGAAGAGGGGCCCTGCACAACCAGGAGCCATGAGCGAATGAGGAAAACTGCTGAGAGCACAGAGACATTGGGTTTTCTTTAGGTTCATCTTCTTGAACTATAGACTATGGTATGCAAGTAAAGAAAACCACGACTCTGGGAAATGTTTGCCCCTACTAAAGCAAACTTTACTGCAACACAGCTGTTTCCATTTTGAGTGGTACTTCATCAAGAAAAAACTAGAGACTAAACAACAGAAACCGTGTACATGCATTCCTCTTGATTTAGCTTATCCAAAGTCAGCTGTTTGGATTTGAGGTTTTGGGAGAGCTGCTAGTAACCAAGTACATGACTGCAGAAGAAGAGATGAGGTGCAGAAGGATTCCAGTGACTAAATGCAAAAAAAGCATTGTGGCTCTACAATTCTGCAGTGTGGATTTCACTCAAAGAAATGGCATGGTGGGAAAAGACCTCTAAGATCACTGCATACAACTGTCAACAACTTCCCACTTCACCACCCCCCCCAAAAAAAAACCACATGTCCTGAAGTGCTTCATCTATTTAAGTGCTTCGAATAAAGAGCAAACAAAAGCATGCCTTAAATACCTTCAAAAACTAAAAATAATTCTTCGAGTCTATATAGTTAATAAAAAATAACCTTGCTTTCAATGTCAGGCACTAATTACTGCATTAGTTGTAAATCTACTAAGAAATTGACTGGAATAAAAATAAGGCATTGGGAGATTTACGATATATTTTTGAAATCAGATACTTTTGTTTTCTTTAATATAATCACACATAGGTGAGGCAAGACTTGCAGCAACTGTATGGCTCAATCAAAAAGCAAAATGGGAATTAAGGCAGTGCATGTGGTTATGGAAGTATTCAATGATGTTTAATTTTAATGACCCAATTTGAGCAACGTGTGATAAAATCATCATATAAAATTATGCATGTTGCTAGAATTATCTATAGAAATGTTACTCTCCTGCAAGGCTCAGTGGTTCTACACAAAAGGCACCTTCAGATATTGTGGGTGCACATGGATATTGGAGGGTGAAACCAACGGAAGCAAATGAAAGCATATATCAAATGCTCCTAATATTTATACCACTATAATGCCAGACACCTGTAGTCTATGTAAAACAATTAATTCAACCCCTGTGCTTTATTTTACGCTTCTCTTTTACCATAACTTGTTCAGTTATGTCTCATAGCAACCAATCGTCATAATTTATTTTTGTAATTTATATTCAGAGAATATATTAATTTTTGACAAATTAATATTTGCTTGAGAATGCTAAAGCTTTTGTATTACATGATAGCCAATGAATCAATAGTTTCCATGAAAAAAGGCATGATAATGTTATCTAAACCATGCTTTTCAAACTCAAAATCACAAATAGGCGAATTTTTTGGGAAAGAAAACTACCAATAGATCATTTTTATTATCTGCCACAGTTTCTCCTTTAATTCAAAGGTCAGCGACCACATTTGCTACCTTGAGTGATCAGTGTCTTACTGTCTTTATAAGGTACAATTACTTGGACAGCTATTTATCATCTCTAACAATTAAAAAAAATGTTCCTGTCTTCGAAGAAGCAAAGGTTGTACAGTTTCACCTCCAGTCACAGCTTTAAAAATTTGACTACTTACTACAGACTGACAGGGGCATCACATTGATATGCTAAGAAGATTCTGCACTGGTAAATCATGATTCTATTGAAAGTGCCATGTTGCCAGAGAGACTAACTTAAAGAAGCATACTGGAAAATTTTCATTTAATATAATAATGGGTCACAACAAAGTTCTTAATCTTACCTTTTCATTTCAAACTAAAGACAAACTAACCTGCAGTACCCAAAATAATGAGAAGCACTGAGGTACTCCTGCTTCACCTCCAAAAACATAATTCATTCGTCAGATTCAACTGAAACCATCATCACCTTTCCCAAATCATTTTGGATGCTGAGGAAGAAGCAAGACAGTAACATGCATACCTACACACAATTGAATAGGCTGAGACTTCAATAGTGCTCTGAATTATTTCTGAGTTAGACAATTTAATAGACAAATTTAATACTACACAATTGTCTGTTAGGTTTATTAATTTCTACTCAGGAGCCACTCATCACTACGAGATGAGTACTCATTGTGATGAGATGAGTAGGCAAAAATTTCTTCTTCACAACTAAGCCCGAGTCTGCTAGCCAGTTCACACTCCTATAGCAAGAAATGTATTGCCCAAAACAAAATCAGTGAGGGGTTGGGAGGGTGGGATGGTGAGTAGATGTTTTTAAAACAACAAAGAGCAAAGTCAGTGGATGCCAACATATAAATATGGCTTTCATCACCTTGAAACCTTTCAGAAAATTCATATCAAATATGCTGGTGGGAAGAAAGCAGTACAAAGCCAGATGAAACAGCACAGATGAAAATTAATATAAAAATGTGAAAACATAGCTAGACAAAAAACCTCCTCACAATTCGTTGAAAGGGCAACCATCAGGCTGCAGAGAGGTTAACAACAGAGTTCTATAGGACCAGCCCTAGAATACATGATAGTACAAAAAAACCCAGTAATATTCTGCAAGACCACTTGTGATACAATACTGGGAGGCATTTCAAAGTAATGAAGAAAAAGAGCATTACAAAGAAGGGGTAGTAAAGGAAAGGAGAGTAACAGGTAACAGGTGAAATACATCTGTAAAAAAAAAAAAAAAAAAAAAAAAAAAAAAAAAAAAAAAAAAAAAAAAAAAAAGAAATGTCAGGAAATAAAGACTTTTGATGTAAGACTCCAACAGCTAAAAAGACATTAAAGCCAGAAGGGAGGGAGGAGTTCAAGAGAGAGATAGCTATAGTTCAAATAATGCTAAGCAGTGTACAACTTTGCCAAGTCCAGATACACTCTATGGGTGGTTGAAAGATGATGCTACATGATCCTAATGTATAAAAATTATTGGATTAATATAGACAGATTTTTTTAAAGTATTTTGCACATTAAATCTGCAAAAGATCTTTTCCCCAAAACAACATGCTCTTCGAACATTTTTTTAAGAGCTCCAGGATACATTTCTCTTACACAAAGATCTCACCCATGTTTAGAAAGCAAAACCTTCCACTTCTAGACTACTGATTCAAGAACAGGATTGCTGCTGTAGCAAATACTTGGCAATATAATCCTTCAAGAGATATCATCAATTTAGTGACTTCAATACACTTAAGGCCAATGTCTGCCTCACAAAAAGCACTCTCTATTACTTTAATTTCAGTAGCGATGCCATTAAGTGAATAAGCAATAAAAACAAAGTACTTAAGGGTTTTTGTTCCACATAAGCAGGCACACAAGAAACACATATAAGACTAGACTGGGAACAACTCTTCAGTCCTTGTCTGTGGATTGCTAGTTAATTAAGCCTTCAGACTATGAAAACCTGAAATGTTTCATAAGCAGTGAAAACTGCCATAAAAAAAGTCCAAATGAGCCCTGCTCAGGGGTCTTCTCAACCCTCCTTGAGGAACAGCACATGAAGAAGAGCTTGCATGAAGAAAAGCACATATATCGAGTCCAATGCAAGTTTTCTGAAGATCTCTGGTCCTTTGAACCCATACAGAAAGGGTGTTGGAAGTATCTATTTAAGGGCAGACAAGCTTGCTTGTCTAACACAACATTTGGAGACTTTCTGTTTTATTGTTTGTCTCCTCAAAGAACTGTTTCTCATTCTCTTATCAATCTCTGAGCTGCTTGTTCAGATACAGAGAGGCAAAGCCTGTAACACTCCTGTGGGTCTATTCCAGAGGCACATAGAGGGATAAAGTATTAAAAACTGTTGAAATAAAAACACAAGGATTCACAGTTTTCCCCTTCAGTGTCTTATTTCTTCTATTAAGACTCGATAATCATACAAAATAAAACCGTAAATCTAAAATGTAGAGAGGTAGGGAAAAGTGTTAGGTTAAGTAGAGCCAGCTAGAAAACAGAGCAGAGAACAGGAGTTAACTATATTCTAAGTACAGTAAAATTATGACTATTTTCCTTAAAAGTGTGCATTTTCAAATTCTCCATTTAAAACAACATAATCAATCAGATTTTGAGGAAATGTCTGTTTTCTAGGGGGAGAGGTGTGAGGGGAATGAGGAGGGTTGTTTAAGTTTTTCAAATAAAATATGTCTTACACCCTAACCCACATTCATAAGAAAACCTCATATCCAGCTTTGGATGAGGGAATGAGATGAGAACTCATGATGAAAACTCATTTTTCATTCCTCCAATATCAACTGATTATATTGCAGCACTACCTAACCTTTAAACTATGTTATCATTCACCTTCTATCAAGAAAAAAAGTATCTCCGTAACTGTGAGACCAGCACAAATAGTGAAATACCTCAGAACTGCAGTGGGAGAAAAGGACAGCAGGTCCCCTTTGTTTTTTGATTTTTTTTTTCATAGAATCACAGAATGGTTTGGATTGGGAGGGACCTTAAAGATCACCTAGTTCCAACCCTGCATGGGCAGGAACACCTCCCACTCGACCAGATTGCTATTTAGTCACCAGGACCTTTGACTATTAATGCGACCTTTTCCATTTAGCCCTAGATCCTCCTTTTGTGAGATGGGGATAATCTCTCTCCTATCACTGACAAAGTATCACTTCTATTTTCCCCACTCCTCCTGCTCTCCAGAAGCAATATATACAATGTGTGTGTGTGAATATATATATATAAATATATTGTATACTGTGCTGTCAGTTTTACCAAGCAATTTTTGGCCATCCTGCTGAAGTGATTGAGCCCACTGTGGCTTCTTTGCACCAGGTCTCCCAGAAAAAAGGATTTTGTCCATGAACACGGCTTCCCTATTACAGGCTGCTCAATACCAAGTGCTTTTCTTGTGAAGGCAAATGCCACATTGAAGTGAACTGGGCCTTATCTCCTGCATTTCACAGGAAACTAGACAAATGTTAGCCCACATCCACCCCAGCCATGTACCATAAAAAAGACAGAAAGCCTTAAAGCTGTTTTGCCAAACCTGAACTCCCTGCTGAATTTCAGCTCCTGAAAAATATCTATGAATTTGCACACCCCTAGAAAGTGGGGAAAGAATGACAACCAACAAGGGCTGGCAACAATGCAGTGAAGGCAAATTCGACCTCTATTTCGTGACAATCCTCATTGATTTAGTCTATAGAAATTTTGTATCTAATAGAAGAACTGATTACAGAGTAATTTTATTACTGGATAAAAGTCTCCTTGCAAAAACAGTGAAACTAAGAACCTGTGAAATTACCACTTGTAAAAAACCCAATTCTTGTCTAGCACAAACGCCCTCCAGACTACTATCAACGACAAGGAAGGATAGCACTTGAGTTTTTTAAGTACTCACTGAATGCAAAAAAGCGATGAGAATGCAAAAAGCTATGTATTTTTTTCAATTCAGCTTTTCATACAATTTAGTATTTCCAACTGACCAATAAATATGTTTAAATAAATTAAGGAAAAAGTCTAAATTTAAAGAGAAACATAGTAATGGGAAAAATATGTATGAAAAAAAAAAGATAAAAACATTCATTAGGTAGGGAGGTAGAGGTAGGAGGTAGAAGGGAAAGACACTATTTTTTTCTTTGTTTTCTCAGTGCAAGAGAACAGGTAGTACATACAAAAAAGATTGCCATTTCTTAAAGCCTAAAAAGGAGATGCATAAGATATATAAAGGAGCAAACTTTACCATGCACAACTTCTTAGATAGCTGGCTATCAGCACTACCTCCAATGTTAGCACTCTGTTGCTAACAATACAGAGATTGAAGACGCATATGTCCAGCATTCCTAATTTCAGGTCCTGTCCCTGGCTAAATTTTGAATAAGATGGAGAAAATACTCCTGGGCAGAAAAATAGCATCCAGAGGTTTTTTGAATAAACTCTTTATGAGATGATCAAATCAAATTGTCTTGTGTAGTTGAGAGGGATGCAAACACATGCCTGTCCATTTTCAGCTAGACAGCTTGTCAACACTTTTGTTTGTAATTTTTTACAGAATATTTTTGGCTGAATCAAAATTCACACTTTAAATGAATGAAAAACAAAACTGAATGCTACGTTCCTGCTATCCAGTGCAGAAAGAAGGAAAGGTTAAAAGAGAATGCTTTTAAATGCACTTCAAAAATTAATTATGTTTTGTTTCAATTACATCCTGCTACCAGAAAAATATATTTGTATTCAGTTTTAGAGAGAAAACCTTAGAGAGAAAACTCTTGGCTACATGAAGGCACTAATCAGCGATTCATACTTTTCTGATTACTCAACAAGACTTCTACTAATTTGAAGACACCACAGAACTACGTGACTTACCACTCAGAAAATAAATGACAGGTTGCTCCATAAAACGAACACATCTTCACAGTTCCCTTCTGAGCCGTTTCTATTTCATGAGTGCTTAAATCAAGATGCTGATAGTGTCATGGAAATTAACAATCACTAAACTCAAAAAGGTCCCACGACTTTTATAAGTTGTATCTGAACAACAGTAGTCCTGCAATAATCCAGGTTTCCTCTGAACAGCTGAACCAGTGCCAGTTCTCCTTGCTTACCTGTAAGAGGCAGCCTTCACAGCATCATCCATGACTACAAGCTGCTTCCCAGCACACCTCTTCCAGTTGCCACTAAGCCATGCAGCATGAAACTGAGAGTACTCTGGTCCTGTTATTACCCACCACAAAAACAATTATAGTTTTACAGCAATTTCCACCCCTACTGTTTGGAAAAAAAAGCAGAACATGCAAGAAGGTACAAGGAGAAGCAGCTTCACAAGCTACTTTAAAGATATTTTTAATACTCTTTGATCCATTTGTGGGCCACACAACAACAGGTCCATCTCCTGGTTACATCAAAAGTTGAATACTAACCTATCATGTTAGCAGTAGTTTAGAACCAGCCACTTTTTCTCCACTGGAATAGAGCTGGACAAAGCAGTAGACTCGACCTTCTGAAATCATGTATTACATTCTTTCTTAAATATTAGAAGATAATAATTGTGACACTGTGCATTTGAAATGTTTCAGAAAGAGCACAAGAAAAAGACAACTCTTTTCCCATGATCATTTTTCCAGCAAGCAGATGAGGAACTTCATGAGCCACACTTCATAGCTGAACTCTTCTGCTAAGAATTCTATTATCATAAGTTAATCCAGGACTTGTTTTAATCGATCTATAATTTCATCCTTCATTGTCATTGCTTGTTTCCATTGTTTCACCCTACTACTAGTATTCTTAAAAAAACTATTCTGTATTCATACATACTGCTTGATTCATGTTTGTATGTAATGTCCTAACATACCTGCTCTCTTGCTTCTCTTGTCCAAACTGCTCTATATTACTTGGTGTTTTTCAAAATTCATCACCTTCAAGTGAAAGTGGGAACAGAGCTGCTCTTTATCCTTTTGTCATTCTTTGTT
Organism: Calypte anna; assembly: GCF_003957555.1. NCBI lineage: Eukaryota > Metazoa > Chordata > Aves > Apodiformes > Trochilidae > Calypte > Calypte anna. Next base: position 61,798,835 of record NC_044246.1, on the reverse strand, counting down.
CTGCTTCTTTAGGTGTTTATATGTGTTATATCCTTTCAAATAATACTCAACCCAGTCCTGATCATATGAAGAAATGAAAGCACCATAGATTTATTCAACCATTCAGGTAAATTCTATCAACCCAAACTCATCACCTGACACCCTCTTTAACCATGTAATGCATCTCCTGAATGCTCACAATAACAGAGCAAATTAGTGAAAACAAATGCTAAGCAAGAAAGTTTATGAATTTCTGCACAGCTAAGAGCAGAAGTGCTTGGGTTAGAAGGGACCTTAAACATCATCTCATTCCAACTCCCCCCCACCCTGCCATGAGCAAGCAACAAGACCGGGTTGCTCCGGCTCCACATTTTCGCTGTGCCTTCACAAAGCTGCTAGGAGGGTCTGCTCCATCATCTTGCCAGGCACAGAGGTGAGACTAACCTGCCTGGAGTTCCCAGGCTCTTCCTTTTTAACAGACCTGCAACAACAGTACACAGGCCAACATGTGTCTGCACAAGTAATTCTACTGCAGCTCTGTTGGACTGGAAGATTGTGACACCTGTGCAAGCACCAACCATGGACATACTAAGATACATAAAAGAGCTACCTAAAATTGTCTGGAATGAGGGAGGGTCAGCAGCTATCAGTTTTTTCCCCTCATCTAGCAAAGAAAGTTCAAGTAAAACCAGTCTCTCTCTCTCTCTCACTACTGCATCTATCCAACATTTGGCAAAGTCCACCAGCAGCAGAAGACTGCAGTCATTTTCTCGTAGCCTACAAACACTTTCTATTTTCCCACCCAATAACTTTCACGGTAACACAATATTTGCCTATTTGCCAGATACTTTTTACAGAAAAAAAACACTTATTCCATATTTTGTATAACTAGATAAGTGCATTGTGCTTCCCAGACTTTAATACTTTGTTGCTATCACCCAATGAGAATCTTCTGCAACTCTGGAATAAACTACAAGTTAAATCATACTAAACAATTCTATTTTACATAGCAACTTTTTAGATGCAGAATCCAACCCATTTCACAAAATATTTCTGACACTGAACAGCAAAGGTCACAGGACATACTTTGGAAATCCTACTGATTACTTTTCCTACAGTGAAGACTGGCTATTTTCCCTACTTTGGCCCTTTTCAAAGACTAGTACCAGACTTGCCATCTTGCAGTGTCAACAACAGTCAGGACAGCAGCCGACACTTCTAAAATTTCTTTAGGATGTCTGGAACATTATCCACTGCTGTCAGTGATTCTTTGTAATGGACAATAGCATCTATTGGGACTTCCTACAACCACAGACATACGAGTTCCATAGTAGATACCCAGTTCAAGTAACATATTCAGCTTACCTGTAACCATGTGACCTAAAAGGTTCTTTTTAATCGCTCAACATCTCTTCTCTCCAACAGCCCCCTCCAAGCTTTTAGCTTTTGATGTTCCACAAATTTGGGGTTTTAATTAAATTCCAAGCTTTTAGCAAGTTCCTACTAAAAAAAAATCAGTCTTTGGACAGCTATATTACAACACTGCATTTAATGTTCTAGGGTTTGTACTCTTTCCTGTTTTCCTCATTGGTACAAAATTGACACTTCTAATACATTTGATTAAAAACAAACAAACAAACAAAACCCCACAACCTGGAGCATTACTGATAATCTCATTCTTCAATTATTGCTAACAAAGCTTGAATATGCAGCTTGAGCCCTGTCAGGCTTTCTTTCCAGCTCAATTCCCTACTTTTCAAATTACCAATAATCCTGATGTCACCATTTTATGTACCATACTTTATAGCTATGGTATATATAATGACACTTACCAGTAGCCACACTTACCAACAGTTCTCATTCTCTTATTGTAAATACACCCTTACTAGAAAGAGAGGAGCATAAGTAGTTTTCACTACATTATACTAAGTAACACTTATGGATACGGACTCAGGAGCATCAAGCAACTGCTTGTCTTTGCCACAGCAGAAATATACATCCAACAGGTCTGTGACATTAGTAATGACCTTCACAAATTACAGAAGAACATAATCTAGTCTTATTCAACAATACAAGAATTTTACACAAGATTTGAACAATTTAAGGTCCACTGATTTTCCTAGAAGAAATCTAGAAGGCTGTATCAAAGCATGTCTTTGGAGTAGCTAACTTTCCTTCGGTGAAAAAATGGCAAGCTCTAGATTACAGCAACTACCTTCACTTATTGTCTACAATTCTATGCATTATTTTGCAGTATTCTTATCCTCTTGCACAGCTGATGCAAGAAGTTCTCTGTACTGCATCAGTAAAATAAAAAAAAGGTAAGCTTTCTGCTTTCCTCAAATGAAAAACAGAGCCTAAAATGATAAACTCAAGACAGACCATGCACATGTTACATTGTAAGCATTCCAAGGTGGCTTCTAAATAGCAAATGCTTAAGTCACTCTTAGTTTATCATTTAATCAAACTTAGTAGTGTTTACATCAAATCTTAAAGAGTGCTATGGCACATCAAGTTCTTAAGAAAAAAGAATCATTTAGATTAGAAAAAATGGTTAAGACTATCAAGTCCAACCATTAACCTACCACTGCCAAGTCCAGCACTAAACACAGTATCTACACATCTAAACATCTTTTGTAAATACCTCCAGTGGTGGTGACTTCCCCACTTCCCTAAGCATTCTGTTCCAGTGCCTGACAACCTTTCTCAGTGCTGAAATTTTTCCTAGAAGCCAGTCTAAACCTCCTCTGGCACAAATTGAGGCCATTTCCTCTTGTTCTGTCATTAGCTGCTTGGGAGAAGGGACAGACCTCTGCTTCATTACACCCTCCTTTCAGGGAGTTAGAGAGAGTGATGAGGTCTCCCCTGAGACTCCTTTTCTCCCGACTCAACAATCTCAGCTCCCTCAGCTGCTCCTTGCAAGGCTTGTTCTCTACATCCTTCATAAGGTTTGCTGCTTCTCTTTGGAAACAAAGCCTGCTACCAAAAAAGCCTTGCACTTAAAAATTTTTGTTCTCTCTTGGAAGAAGTGCAACTCAAGATCTATTATATTTCATTTCTCATACCATCTATTACATAGACTTTCTGAAAAAACTGGCTTCTAGAGGTGGCAGGAACAAAACAGATTTATTTTCCCTTAGGGCAAATGACTGCATTCTGGTTATTATTTCTGTAGGTTTTCAAAGCTTTTTCCTATAAGTTGTCAAAAGACAGTAAACAGTATTATTAGTTTGATCTTTAAAAGTTAGAAAAATCCCTGATTTAAGTCTAAGCTAACAAATAGTATTAGAATTTACATCTTTGTATCTGGCTCTGCAGGTTTAAGCAAAAAAAAAAAAAAAAAAAAAGTTTAGTATCAAAAGCATGCATTTTCCCTGTATTTTAGCTTTTAGGTTTATTCCATTATGTATTATTTAGCTGTTCACTGTAGTTCTACAAATATGAAAACATGCAAACTTTAATCATTTACAGAGTAATAATATTTTTTTAGAAAACATTTCAAAATTTAAAAAAATACTAAAGACAAACACATAACAAAAACATTTTTTTAAAGACTGATGGCATTGTTATTATGTAATTCTGTGTCTAAAATGTTAGTTGCCATAACAACTTGGAACAGACTTACATCCATGATAAATCTTTTGCTCTGTCTTCATATATGCTTATTTTTAACCCTGACTACCTCCTAATGCACTTTTTGCTAGGCAACCTCATTAGCTAAACTCCTACTGTGTCAGATTGGCAGATACAATTGCAGGCAATCCCACAGCCAAACAAACATATTATCTTCACAGAAGCTGCCAGATGTGCCATATATCTTATAAATGTAGGTTTGTGGCTCCTTTCATTATGTTCTCTTCTTAGACAGAAAAAAAATCTCCATTTTCTCCATCCCTTAATAAAGTGCTTAAAGACTTGAAATTACAGTATCATGCCAGCCAATGGCACGATGCACTGCAATTTATGTGTACTCTAAATACAACATGGCGAGTCCTACACCCTAAACTTTAAAACCAGTAAAATAAATTCCACCTACTTTCTACAATTTTATGAACTTGTCCTAGATCCAAGTACATTAAATAGTTGAAAATTTACTTTACAGCTACATTTAAGAAACTTAAACACAGACTGAAGAAAACTTGAACAAACCTACTCCTTCCTCCTCTCTCTCCATCATAAAACTCCAATCCTGACATGATTCTTATTTGTAGAATTATCATTATAATGAAAAGCTGTAACAGTAATAAAACTGCCTGCATTATCCCAGGAAACTGTATATAAAATAACACTGCCAGCATGGGAAACCTATTTAAGAGGAAGATATTTTTGCTTGAGTTACACTTACTGTGGGCAATAGTGTCCGTATCACATAGGAAAAATAACACAGGAATCATAATAGCTGTGCAACATTTAAGGGAATGTTTTTTCCAATGGTTTTGTAGGTTTTTTCCCAATAGAAATCTAGTCAAAACCAGATCTGCTTCCATATATGTAGACCATAACAATAAGACCTCAACAATGCTTTCAGAGCAGAAAAGTTGCCTTGTCTTGCTGTTCAGAAGCAGGAAATCTTATTTTAAAACTATTCCACAATTACAGAAAATAAGAAAAGCAACTTCAAAGATTTCACAGAATTAAGAGAAGGTTGAAGTTGGAAGGGACCACTGGAAGTCATCTGGTTCAAACCTCCCGTTCAAGCACAGGCACCAAGAGACAGCTGCCCGGGCCCATGTGTAGTGCTCAGTCATCCTCACAGTAAAAAAAAAAAAAAAAGTGTTTCCTAATGTTCAGATGGACTTTTCTATGGTTCAGTTCGTGCCCATTGTCTCTAGTACTGTCACACTGTCCTGCAGCTGTAAAAGATTCACAGTGATTTTATGAAGCTCAAAGCATCAGGCGACTTGGTTTTTATCACACCTATTTTACCAGAACAAGATCTGAGCTGGAAAGCCTTTCACTCTCTCTGTTCTTCCTTATTATGAGGCCACAAATTCCACATCGAATTTGACCTCTATTTTGCCATATACTCTCTTTATGCTCTGGCTTGTAAAAGAAGAAGACCAATTCTTTATCATCATATGTTAAGCCAATCTTCTGTAAATAAAAAGCAAACAAATCCTGCAAACTCTGAGTCATTTTCTATACTCCTTATTTACACTGTGTTCCTACATGTTTACTTCCTCATGAAGACTTTCACCTTCAGGGAATTCTTCTCAGGAGAATTAATTCGGTGAATAACTCCTTGATTTATATTTCAAAGGTCAATTAAGAATTCTGCAAATGGCTGGCATCTCATCAAATTGAAAGAAGATTAAAACTTGAGTCATTAAATTTTTTTGATAAGCAGTGCAAATATGTGTGAAAAATGCTTGTTTGTTCTTTTGCCTCGGGCTTCCTTAGTGCACAGCTCAGTCTCACTTAGCACATAGGAAGGTACTTGGGGGAGGGAAAGACAGGAAAGGAATAATAGAATTCTTAAGATCTTGTTCATATATATTAATGTAAGTAAACAAACAGTAAAGCACTGAAGTAATGTTGCTGCAGCTTTTTTATCCTTCTACTGTATGACCTTGTATGTATACAAGTAAGAGTAAGTTAAAGCATTTTAGGAGTGGGAGAGGGAGGAGAGTTAGAGCAAAAATGGGAAGGGATGGGTAGGAAATGACAAAGTACGAAGTCAACATTTTTCATCATTTAGGTGATGAAATAGAACTAGAGATAGTTACCATTTTAATTAACATGGAAGGTCAAAGACAAACATTATATATAACTTTTCTTCCTATTATAAATTTTAATCAAGTACAGAGGTGTTAAGAGACACATGCAAATTACTGTGGTTATTTTTTTTATATTACAATTAACTTGCTTATTTAGTACAAAAAATATTCACTATCCTATCAACTCCAAACATGGGAAGAATTAGTATACATATTTCAAGTTCACATCTTTGATCAATATTTGTTTTTTCAAGACCTAAAGGATATTAGAACTTACAGAAAACTAATATATTGATACTACAGATTGAAGACTTTTTTGTGCTAAATGCTCAATTAAAAGAAACATTTGGCTAATGTTTAGCACAGGACATCCCCTAATATTACTGGAAATTATCTAAAGGGCAGACTGGCATAGGAGCTGAATTGGTAACAGAATGTACAAAACTGTAGTGATACACATTTAAAAATACTTCTGGTTTGGATTGGATCATGCTTTTTTTTTTTCCTCAAATTTTATTTCAAAATTAAACTTTTAAGCTAAATTCTAAATATTAAAGAAACTTGCCAAATAATTTAAACATTCAGTCCATTACCTTTAGATCTTATAATCTTGTCAACAGCATTCCTTCACTACCAATCCCAATTTTATATTAATTCTGGAATTTCTTTTTCTATGTAATTATCCAATCTCACTTAGAATTTTAAAAATAAGTTAATCACTAGAGAAAGATGTTTCCTACATTTACAGTCTGTATTCAAAAGAAGGGATGGAAGGACACAGATGTTATTATCAGCTGATTTTTAATCTATTGTTCCTGTAAGTCAATTTTCTTCATTGTATTTTCCACATACCTCCAAAGATTTCAGTACATTTCTCTCAAGTCATGTGGAGTCTCAAAATGAAGGAAAGCAAACAGATCATGGCTATGTGATACCCTCCACAACTCCAACAAAGCTTTTATACCACTAATTTTGGGATTGCTGTTTTCATAATTGTTCATCTTCAGACGGACTAACACAGTGCTTAAAAATAAAATAAAAAATTCCAAGGATTATATGGCATCTTCAATATAAAAACCAATGTACCCTACTCTACTTTAAAGAACATTAAGATTTGTAATAAACAAACTTCATTCAGTTCCTATTCATTATGGCAAGCGTAATGAACATATCTCTCCTGTTCAGTAAAACACTCCTTGAAAAAGGTGAATGATGAATCAATACCCCATCTACTGTATTTCACATATAAACAATATGAAAATTGACTCCTTGTACATTTCAAATTTTTATTTTAAAAAATCAGGTAAAACTTCAACTTTGCTTTTTCAAATGCTGCTGCAGTGATAGTAGATCCTACAATTGGTATCACAGTTTACTTGGGGAACAATCATAAATGCAATCATAATTAGGATTTTGGTTAAGGATCAAAGAGATGGAGCAGATGGGCTGCAAGAGACAAACATCTAAATGCAAATATATTTGTTAACAAGAACCCTGTTAAAAGAAGCTATCAAAGCACATGGAAGATAAGTGTTGATCTATTTAAGTCAGATAAATTTGAAAGTTTCTCCCAGCAGGAAAGCCAGCTGAAGTCTCCGAGCAATCCAGTAACAGTCAGCACATGACTCAGAAAAAGAGCAGCAAAGATTTTTCCCGGTTGGCTTTTCAGAAGTCAATAGGAAACTCTCAGAATAGATCTGTACAAGTACTGTTCCCTCTTCAGCTTAATGCTATCGCTATTTGCTGCTCACATTAAGCAGAAAACACTGAATGCTGTATTGTGACAATGTGTTGCTTTCCCCCCAAAGCTACTATTTCTGATTTATTAATGGAAAAACTATAACCCTCCTAACCCCTAACTGCAATTTTCACTTGCTTTGTTGTAACCCATTAGCTGACAACTGGGATGTCTACCTGAGAGATCGGGTCAAATCCCCAGCTCAACAAAGGCTGGCTTACCTGCCACAGCGTCATGGAAAAGAAAAAAATTCTTTAGCTACACTGTCTTTAAAAGGTTGAAATTGCAAAATATTACAGCTTCTAAAATGGGCTCTCGATTGTACCTAAGGCTCCAAACCCAAGAAGTTGGCAGTACTGCTTGAGCAGCTTTGTACAGTTTAATAACCAGCTTCATATGTTTCTTTATTAAAATTGTAGCAAAGCATACCTTAAATATACAGATATTCTACAAATAATGTAAAATAACATACAAATATTGCAGGCCTCTCAAGGAGGCATCCATAAGTCTCTTCCAGCACTGCATCAACATCTGGAGATGGTACCTGTAATGGTCAGCTACACTGGACCAAGAAGAGAGGCTGGAGCATTATATGGCTTCAAGACCAGAGCTGCAGTGTGATGCCCCTCAGGACCTCACTGCTGGTGACCATGATTGAGCAGGTGGGGTCATCCCCTGAGATCTCAAATCTGAATGAGGCTTGGAGCAAAAGGAACCTGTCTCAGTGAAGTAGGGGCAGTAATACAGAGCGGGAAAACAGGTTTCGAAGATGGGAGGGACAGGATGGAAGAGCAGAGGAATACAAGGCTGATGAGGGGGGATTCTGGCCTAGGGCTGCTGAACTTTTGGCCACATCACAACTTCTCGACTTGTAAATCTGAAAGCTTTTGACATTCCTAGTACAAACTTTAAAATGCTGCCACACTCTGAATATATAACAATAAAAAGTAAATAAATCTTTCCACAGAGCAACTTCCTGGAAACTGAATAAACTAAATTCTCCCCAAGACAAAGGCCAAGCTGCCTTCAGGGTTTTGCATTCCTGCACACTCTTCATTTTGCACCTTCAAAGCACACATCAATGCAATCACTTCTCCACTTCAGACTGAGCAGATAGGTCTGTTTTCAGATTGCACATGTGGAAACTAATGAATACATAAACAAGCTACAAGATCTGAAGGAGACCAATTACAGTCACTGGAAACTAAAAAGTGACAAAACATGCAACAAAAAAAATCCAAAGTAACCAAAATTGTTTTAATGTTATCTTCCCTCTGTAGGGAAAGACCTTTAAAATAATGCTGTGGAGAATTTGTATCACTTCTGCTTACAGTCACTATATGCTACAATGACTTTTTCAGCTGGGTTAAAAAGCTAAAAGCTATCACCAATTAAACCTTTTCCTCATACAGCCACTTCTGGCCATCCTTAGAAGAGCTGAAGTATTTTTTCAGATCAACTGAAAAGATCATCAAGCAGCACTTTCTGCATCCTTAACCTTACTCACTGCTCCATTCTCTGTTCTTTCCCAGTTAACAACATCTGGGTTTGAAATGTACAATTTTACAACATCAAAAACACTCACTACACACACAATTGCATCTGCCCACCAACAATTTATACTCCAGCTGTACTTGCACCTGTATGTGGCTGGAAAATTGCCTGTGACCCCTGAGATCTTTTGAGTCATTGCTTTTCAAGCTACAATCCCACAGATACATTCGGTCATAAATGGTTGATTGAAGACAGGTACTAAAAGAACTCTGTGAATAAAACACTAACTTCATAAAACAAACAAAACCAATAATACCTACATATGTTAACCCTTTTAAGCCTTATTCACCCTATGATACTGGCTTGCTGACAATATCATATCAACTGCCCCTCAAGCAGTTTATTTTTAATGGAAACAAAAAAATTGTTTCATTTCTAGTCTTAAAAAAAATCCTAGCTCATACATACTCTTATCCATGTGATGACATCACATCAACAAGTTCACAATCAGGTTTAAAAAAGGAAGACCAAAAAAGCTGGAATAAACTGCAGATTAAAAAATTAGTATTAATGCCTTGAGAAAAGTCTTGAATCAAGAGTTTGATTTAAATGGTGCTGCATGCAAATTATACTGTCCTACAGATTTAACACGTATTTGTTTTTCAGCAGTTACCATCTGCTAACCTGATTACCACTGGGAGAAGAAAGCTTGCTATTACCCGAGTAAGGAGTATTCCATCCTGCCTAGTACAGAGCAGACCTCTTAACTCACTCAGATCTGTACTACTGTTGACTAACACTGATTTGTGGCAGGCAGGAATCCACCTAATTTAATTTTTTTTTGTCCAATTGCTTGTCTATTTTTCCCAATTAACTTGCATTATCTTCAATTTTTAGTCATTGATTTATAATCACTCTTAATCAGCATCCTCATATACCTGTTTCCACAGGATCAGAGAGGTTCAGCTCAGAAGAGAACTTTGGAGGTCTCCAGTACAGCCCACAGCTCAGATCAGGTTACAATACACAGGAGGCCTATTAGGTCTCCAAAGCTGAAGATCCCACACTGTCTCTTGCCGCCTGCTCCAGTATTGACCACTCTGATGGCAAAAAAATATTTTGTAATATCTAATCAGAATTTCCTCATATTCCAACTTTAGTCCCCTGCCCCTCTCATTCTATCACTACAGGAAAAAAAACACAGTTCCATCTTTCCTCATTTTCCAGACAGGAAGTTCCACATGACAAAGTCTCTCCTGATCCTTCTCTTCTCCAGGCTGAACAGACCCAGCTCTCTTTGCCTCTCCTTGGCTGCCCTGTGCATCAGTCCCTGAACAACTTGGTAGTCCTTGGCTGCACTCATTCCAGTATGTCCATGCTTCTCTCATGCCAGGGAGCCCACAACCAGACATAGCACTGCAGATGTGTCTCATCAGTGCTGCACAGAATGGAAGGATCACCTGCTGCCTACTTATGGAGGAAACGTCTATCTCCCTTGCTAGTTCAACTCCGAATGATCTTTGACTTTCCTGACTCGATCGCCACATAAGCAGGCAATGTCTCCATATCCTCCCAAGTAGCCCATCCCTGCTATTGTCTCTGGGCACTTTATTTTTGGGGCCAGGCTCAGTTAGGATCACCATGTTCACCCATGATGGCTTTCTGTCACGCTTGCTCAACTCTGCACAACGCAACACTCCATCCCTGTACTATGAGAGGCTGTCCTTAATCAAACAGCTCTCCTGAGATCCTTTAGCCTTAAGGGCACCTCTCAGTGGGATCCTGCCAAGCAAGTCCCTGTACAGGTCAAAATCTGCTCCTCAAAAATCCAATACAGCAATACTGCTGTTCATCAGGGTGACTCTTCTCAGGATCTTAAACTCAAGTCTCATGGCCATTTCAGCAGAGGCTGCCCTAAACCATACTTCAACAGTTCTGTGTTTGTGAAGGTGGAGCTTCTCCAAGTGTGTGATGGTGAGGTCTGCTCAAGCTGAACAAAAGAAAGCTTTATCTGTCTCCTTTTCTTGATATGCTGTAGCAGACACTCACTGTAGTACTACATGCTGATTTATCATCTGATCATTACCCATAAGCTCTCTACTATTTTGTAGCTTTGATTCGTTCACCCATCTAAATCAAAATCTTTATATTAATTCTACATGAATATTACATTAATATAATTTTACATAAATACAAATTATATATGTAAATTCAACTGTGTATATTATGAGTTACATGAATTTCATACAAGTGTAAGTAAATTTACATGGCAATTTTAAGGAGACTTTTTTCACACTAGATCAGCTGATCGGATTGCAAAATTTATTTATCCTTGAGGGAACCATTTGGTCTTTTGTCTTCAAAGTTTCTTGTACACTTTTGCCCACAATTACTTTAATCCATGGTACACTGACCTTTTTACTGAATATGCTTCATTTGCTTGACGCAGCAGTTCTCTTTGTGCAGTCATCTGCTCCTAGGTAACCATCACATTTTAATTGGTGATAACTTCATCCTACTTATATACTGACTGAAATACAGTGGAGAAAGTTTCACAATGTCAAGACATCTGTCTGGACTATATATATCTGACTGAAACTTCCAAAGCAGTTTCTTATGTGGTTCTCCACATTTGAAGAAGGTACTTACATGCAAATGCATGTATCCACTCTGATTAATGAGAGGAACATACACATCTCTTGGTTACACACAAAACACAACACAAGGATACTGGTAGGACCATGCAATGAAAAACTTGGGGCTGACAGTGTGGAAATTAGATTATATTTATCATGAAACTAAAACACAAGCTGCTGTTTACAGGTGGGATGACCTAGCAACTCCCTCCCTGCCCCTCCTCCTTCCTGTTCCTTCATTCCCTTGTGCTGCTGGCTCTGATGCTTGTCAGACCTTTCCATGAGACAATGCAATGCTCTAAGGCAGCCAAATCCAGAAAAACAACAACAGTATTTTCCCCGGGATAAAGAGTTACATCAGCTCTCAGTAAGCTTTGATGAGTAAGCCTAGCTAGGGAAGTTAGCTGAAGCAAGAAAGCAGGGAAGAAGAAGGAATAAAGAGTAGCAGAACAATCCCTTTACTCAACAGTAAGGTATTAGGCTGACTCACTGTGACCTGTGAAGTTACACCCTAATTGGAAACTTACATTAACTTAATATCTACCTGCAACTTCAGTTTAATTAGAAAGCAGAGTTGTTTGCACCAGTCAGGAGGAAAGAGCCCACCTACAAAACCTGAAACAAAAGCAACCTGTCCCGAAGTCCCTATAACCAGGAGGCACAAAGAGCCCAGGAAGCCATCTGCACTGCCTGGCCAAGGGACACTCCCTCCTGGCACTGCAGATCTCACTAAGATGCATGTTTTGTCTTGGTTTCTTTGAAGAAAGTCCAGAAGTTTGGAGATCTCAAAGCTGCCCACAAGCATGTCATAAACACATACCCAAGCAGAAGCTGATAGAAATTAAAGGCTGGGTTAGCAAGCGTCAGCTATACCAAAGAGGAAAAATTAAGGACAAGAGCTGCTTCTGTTGGAGTGCCATGCACTTGCTGATCCCTTGTTCATGGGAAGTAGCTAAGAGAAGCCAAATGCACAGGAGAAATGGTTACTTCATACTGTTTGTTGACTTTTTCTAAAATAGTGTGGTATGTCTGATTCGTGTTTATACATTACTAGGTTTTCTTCCTCAATGGAATTAAAAATGGTTTGATCCAGAACAGAGTAAATAGCTGTTATATCCTGACAGCTGCTCTTTAGGAAGACAAAAGAGGAAGTTTTCATTTGGTTTTGTTGTGTGCTTTTGTTGTGTTTTGTTTTATTTTAAAACTGCATTGACAAAGAGCTCACAAATCCCTTAGTAATTACCATTTTGGTGCATACATGGTTCCACAATACATCAGAACATAAGCATGTCTCCTAGTGCTGTGAAATACACATCATCCTGAACCAGCAACAGCTCCCCCAATGCAGCATACAGCCAACGTAGTCAATAATTGGGGGGACTACCTCTTCTACCTCAGGAACATAAAATGAACTGGAGTATCTCTGGATAGTCCAGCACTGCTTTTCACAACTAGAGCTCTAAAATCTATTTTCTCCAAAACAAAATTAGAACTAAATGCATCTTCAGTTCACAAAATAAAGAGTAAAACCAAAAGTGCACCAAAAAAAAGCAAAAACAAAAACAAAAACAACCCAAAACAAAACAAAAAAACCCCCCACAAAAACAGAAAAAAAGAAAAGGAATCCCACCCTTGTACTTTTATTACTCCAGAGTATTTCTTGATTATCTCATACTAGACAGCTGGGATTTTTATTCAAATCTGGTAGGAGAGATTTAAAAGACCCAGTGAAAAACTAGAGCAGTGTTTTCATAGCTGCCTGGTAAGATATTTGTCTCCTATATACTATTCCACTGAATAACACACTCTGCTACAAGCAAACAACACCTACCAGGAAGCTCTGTTCTTTCTGCTTATACTTAAGAGAACTAGACCTGGGTAGTGCATCGCTGTGTTCATCCTGCCTTTGTGGATGGCACAAAGAACCTTAATTTCTGAGCTAACTGCTGACAGCTGGATTCATCCATCTAGGCCAGGTTCACCATCCTCTGAAGAAGACAGGCTCATGCCAGGCTCACACCTACACCTCATCATCTCTGGAGCCCTGCTGACAACCACTGTCCACATTACACATTGGAAATAATAAACAGGATATTCTGTATCAACTTGAAGAGATGTAGCTAAACACATGCATCAAACTTCAGGATGTGAGAGGACACTTTAGGACCCAAACACAGCTTCAAATAACACTAGAAGACTGCCCCATTTGGGGAACAGTAAACTTAAGGCAACATGGCCACAACCCAAATATCCAGATAAAGCTCTCAGCACCTAGACACAGGTTTCTTCTTGGATGAAACTCAAAAGGCCTAGTCTAGCAACAGGCCTTGAAGAATCCAGCATGTGTGCTATGTCAATGAAGACAAACTTGCAAGGAAATGGGAGTAAACCAAACTGACACTGCAAGTATCTGAAAACAGGATGGGAAGAGGTACATGTTCCTTCCCAGATCATTACCAGGCTGCCCAGTTGAAAACTCAATAATCTCTCTTTGGATAGAAGCAAGTGGTAGCCCTCCCTCTGACACATACTCCCACTCATGATGACCCATTAGGAAAGGAAGATTTTGAGGTTTCAAAGACCCCCAGGAAAACTCAGCTTCTCACCAAGTGCTACAAAAGGCTGACATCCCCTCACCAGAGGGCGATATAACTTTTGATAGCTCGGCCATCTGAGCCTGGGATAAAAGTGACAGCTCTTGTGAAAGGCTTCTTGAAGGAGTCAACAGTGCTTTAAGAGGAAGGTAATGGGCTGGGGGGGGGGGAAGTTACTATTTTTCCTTCATAATAGACAGTATGTAAAATGCAAATCAAAGTTAAAAATGCATGGTCTCATTTTAAGTACAGTTCAAATCTAATTAAAATCCACCCAACCTTTGGACAAAACCAACACATTTTAAAATTAATTTTTCTAGCAGGTCATGTTCCTCATGGATTTAATTTCTGAATAAATTCTATAATATACACTATAACATATTTAAAGGAGGTTACACTTTCAAGTCCAGGAGAAGACGGGAAGAAAGCAAGACAGCTTTGGGTGCCACTGGCATCTGTGGCAGAGACATTACCCATGCTAATGATTAAGGAAGATTTAGAAAAAACACCACGAACTTCACATATGTTGCACATCAACACAACAGAATCTGTTCCCATACCTGGCATAAACCTGTTACTTCTCTAATATATCCACCTAAGCCTACATACTTGCAAATGAGGTCTGTGTGAGCCTCAGCACCAAGTTCACATACATGTGTTGTCTGCTTTTGAACTTTTATGAGAAAGGGTCCAGCCAAAGGGTGATAACAGAGGGTGCAAAGCCACCAGATGTGCTGATCCAATGCTATCCTCTGTGGGCAGGACCACATGAGCTGTGTCCATGCTCTGAGCCAAATGAAGCCATATGAGGTGCATCACTATATTCACCCAGGTCTGGCCATCCATTACACTGCAAGGTAGCTAGAAAGTCTGGAGGTGAGGCAAACTACTGTTATTTTCAAGGGGAAAAATTATATATATATATATAAACATACACAAACAGAGAGTGAAAATGGTGGTAGGACAACATCACAACAGGCAGATACAACACTCAAAAGCAGGGCTGATTTGCTCCTCTCCATGCAAGGAAGCAGTGAGTAATAAACCAACCACTACTCCTCAGCTGTGACTTGGGCTTCCAGCCTTGCACACACTGAACATTAAGTGCCCCAAATAATCTAGAACCACATCCTGTTCAAACCATGTTTTCCCTGCAACTCTGACAGACTAGCACAGCACCATTTCACTTTTTGTTCACCCTTCACAATGCCACCAAAATAGCAGCTTCTGGTAATGCACCTTATGACAAAGCACAGTTCCCCAGGCAGCAGCTAACTTCACATCAGCCATGAAACAATTCCAGTTACAGCCTGGACTCCTGACTAATAGTGCTAAGAGTTGACAATAACATTTTCCCCTTCCCCAGCAGTGCTGCAATGATGGCTGATACCCTTTGAACATTTCATGATCCACATATCAGAAGCTAGAAAGCTGCACCCCGCAACAGGAGGCTGTGTCATGAGCAAGGATACCATTATGAATGCCCTGATGGGTACCAGTATGGCAAAGGTAAATTTTCACCAAGATTAACTTTCTACTTTGGAACTCTATCTCACAGATTTCTCACCCTGCTTTTAATTTATTACTCCAGATTCAGAGTAATAAACTAGTATGTTTCAAATACTGAACTAGGGGAAAAAGAAAAAAAAACAGAGGAAAAAAAGGAAAAAAGAAACAAGGAAAAAAGGAAAAAGAAACAAGGAAAAAGGAAAGAAGAAAACAAGGTAAAAAGAAAGAAGAAACAAGGTAAAAAGAAAAGGAGAAACAGGTAAAAAGAAGGAGAAACAAGGTAAAAGAAAGGAAGAAACAAGGAAAAAAGAAAAAGAGAAACAAGGAAAAAGAAAAAACAAGGAAAAAAAGAAAAGAAACAAACCAAAAAAGCAAGGAGGACAGGAGGAAGAAAAAAAAGGGAAAGAGGGAAAGAGGGAAAGAGGGAAAGAGGGAAAGAGGGAAAGAGGGAAAGAGGGAAAGAGGGAAAGAGGGAAAGAGGGAAAGAGGGAAAGAGGGAAAGAGGGAAGGGGGGAAGAGGGAAAGAGGGAAAGAGGGAAAGAGGGAAAGAGGGAAAGAGGGAAAGAGGGAAAGAGGGAAAGAGGGAAAGAGGGAAAGAGGGAAAGAGGGAAAGAGGGAAAAAAAATAAGGAAGAGAAACAGTTTCTCAGAAGGCTGCATTTCATACAGCTTCCACTGGAGTCCAGTTACAAAATATTCAGAATAACAACAATCAGACTGGTTTTCTGAAATGTAATTGATATCAGTAAAATATGCTTATTTGACACATACAAACCAGTAAAAAAAATAAGCTACTCAGGAAACAAAGCATGGGAAAGGTAAGAAAAAAACCTCTAAAGCACAACCAACCATCACTCTACATAAGCAGTGTGTAGCCAGCTGCCTTGAAGATGAAGTGTATCTTGTGCAAATACAGCAAGTATCTATTTTAAATGCTGTTTTCACCACCCAAATTGAAACAGAACAATATATCCATCTGTACCATAAAAAATGCAAAAGCTGGCAAACAGATGTTACTTACAGTGAAAGTTATTTCTATTACTACAAAAACATTAGCTGTTTTACTTAACCTGCGCCCTTAATTTCCACGATTAAAAAAAATGGCTTATCTACATTACCCAAAGCAACTGCTATGCCATGGGTCATCTATAAAGCCCTTCCTGCACCCCTCTTCTCCACTTTACATCACATGAGGTGTGCTTCAGAACAATGGGGAACCCTTGGACTGATCAGTAGATTGATGAGTGCACTGTACTGAGTGAGACAAATATAAGCCAGGAGGTTTACAGATGTTCTTTAGGTAGACATTAATGTGCACTGCACTAACAAGATAGGCTTCTGTTCTAAAAAATGCCTATTAAAATTAAGACAAGAAGCCAACCACAAGGATTATGAATAAGAAATGCAGTAAATATGGTTTTCTGATCAAAGAAATTACTTTGATATAAATACAGCTCTGTAGTATTGACAAGGTAAAGAAGAAACAAGTATGAGTTAACTTTCTGGGACAAGGAGAGCAGCAAAACCTTAAGTATCTAAGGAGGAAAAAAATATCTCAGCCATCTCAAATATAAATGTATCTACCCCCATCACATAAAGAAATGTAAAGCCATAGAGATAAGAATTTCTTCAGCAGCCCCAAACACACACATCCAAGTTTTTGCAATTAATATTCATAATGTTAATGATCCAGGACAAGCTTAATCAAGCTTTAAAACAACTACTCCTGAACGCCAAATTTGCCATTCCAATGAACTAGTCATAAATTCCCTGGTGCATAGTTTATCTGATCTATCTACCTTTTACACTGAGAATGCAAGCCATGCAGCCACACCAAACCCCTGAAAAGCCAGATCTCAGCTGCTCAGTGGACTGGTACCTTTGTCAGCCTGTCTTTTAAAATAAAGAGACCCCAGAAAGCATTCTGTTTAAAACTTCACCCCCGTGTAGTGCAAACCAGCAAGCTGGTGCATCATGTGCGGACCGGCATCTCCAAGGAAGAGCCCAATAACCCAGCACATGGTGAGAGTTCTGTTGCTTGCTCTTATCTTTCCAACATCTCGGGGAAACACCCAGCTCTCACCAGACACTGCTTGCCAGTTAACTTGTCTGACTGTACCTTTACAAACCCACGTAATATTAATTTATTCATGGGTTGGTGGTTTCATTTCTACAGTAGAAAAATCCATGTTTAAGTGAAGTAAAAGGCCAAAAGTATTGCCTATATGACCTCTACATTACAGCTTTACCTTCCTAAAGCCACATACATATGAAATCTATATTAAAACATAAATTTCATGACCTTCTGGCTCCCCTCTCTCATTTATACATGTCGTAAAGAGCTTATGTTGGTTCTGTGCTGAGAGCCATTTTTGGGTCACGCAGGTGACATAAAAGCTATTTCTTTTCTGTAAAAGGCAGAACTTAAATAGCACACTACTGACCTTCAGATCACAACAATACTCACACTATTATGTACCAGCCAAATTAAGTTGCACACAAATCTTAAAGGTACAATTTTCATATTTCTTCCAGGGGGCCCCAGAGGTTTACTGAACTCCACATACCCACCAGGTCCCATGGTCCTCATCAGCTGCACCCAGCACAGCTCTTTTTTACAGCTGTACAATGAGCTGGGTCAAGGAACTGACCACTGCTGCATAGTATTTTTCCCCCAAAAATTGGTTATTATTTTTAAAACCACAGCAGTTTCCTGACTTGACTTACTGCACAACCACCATGCACATCAGAGAAACTAGAAGGAGGCAGCAAACAAGGGAATGCCTCTGGGGAATGATGTGATATAGTAGTGAGCAGCCAGAGGGATTCTGCTAAATCCATATAAAAGAACATTACCAGAAAAGAGTAGCCTAAGATTATTTGTCCAACACACTTCCTTTCATCTCCATTGCTCTTGTCATGAAGAAATCTTGCCATTCTGAAATAACCCTCCCACTTTGCACCAGAGGTCCACAACATCAGACTAAAACAGCAGAATACATAATGTTGTACTGTTCAGTAATTGTTTTGCTTTTTTCCCTTTTTAATGGGGACAATATATATAAGCCACTTCATCATTATCTGCAAAGTCAAAAAAATTAATTTCTGCAGTTCTCTTCATTATAAAAAAAACTGTATTGCTGAAAACACATTCAAATTACTGAGTAACATCTTTAGAATGTTTAATCCCATTATCTCCTTTAGTCCATGCCAGACCACAAGGGGAACTAAGAACTTCCTTCAATATTGTTAATTTATTTTCCTCAGATTTCTACAAAACCAGTGCCAAAATATTAGCAGGCATTCAAACACAGGCAAATTATCCATCTGAGAAATTCAGAAACAAGATGTCCATCTCAGGACATCTCCATTGTCTGCTGTAATTTAAATGTTCCTCAAATTGCACTTGTATCTAGGAGGGTAATAGCCCTTGCATTAAAAAAGCCCTTCATTAAGTGAGCTCCCCTGTCACACAGCCCCTATTACAGCCTCTTAAGCCCCTGACCAGTAGAGCTCAGAATAATGTTGCTTTCAACAAGCAAAGCAAACAGGGTAAAATAGAACTACCTCTCTACCTGAGGCGTAAAACCCAACAGTAAGATTTTTTATTAATATGGATAAAATCACTTCCTCACACAATTCCAGTGATTAAAGAAACCACTATTATTTGTCTCATGCAAAAAGCAAAGTTTTGCAGAAACACATCATGAATAGCCCTGTAAATAACTGCACAAAATCTATAGCCAAAATTGAGTTTCACTTTAATAGCATTATTGAATTTCCATCTCTTAAAGGTATCGTGATATAAAAATCATACATCTGGAAATATGATACAATGATTTAAAAGGTATTGTTTCAAATACAGAAAGATGCTCTTTCTTCACAGATACTAAGACCAAACAGGGAAATACACTTCATTTTGTGTACCACGTCTACAAAAAATAACAGCACTTGGTTACAAACTGTGTTTCACACAAAACACAAATCCACAGGAACCATTTCTACATAGGACAGCTCAGTAGTCATTGGACCATTCAACCTAGAATGGTCTCAGGAGAATGCGGGCATATTTATGAAAATATTTTTTAAAACCCTGAATGGGTTTGAAGCAGCTATTAGCTTTTGCTCGCTTCTGCTACAGTAACAACAACCAACACCCTACTAAAGAGAAGTCACATGCAGTTCAAAATAAGTAAAAAGATCCAGGTCTTCCCATGATTTATAGCAAACACATGAAGCTCTTACACAGAAGATACTGGAAGTCCTTCAAGGAGCCACAGAGTTTAAGACAAAAGCTGCACAGGGAAAATTGCAAATACATTGAGGACCATCACCAAATAGATACTGTTTCTAGCTTAAGGAAATTTCTATATGCCAAACAGCCTGGAAAACTGGGAGAGCATTCAGGCATGATCACACTAAATCATTTGCTCTACCTCTGCATCCTTCCCTAGGCAGCTGCTAATGGCTTCCCTCAAAAAGCAGCAGACCTTTAGCTTGTCCTAACATAGTCACTTTGTATGCTCTTAGAAATGTAACATTAGACATCAGGTGTTTTCCAAGGTTTTTTAATAAGTAAGCTAAAGGTTTTCTCATTTAATCTGCACTCCGAACTATTTTTATAAATTGGTATTTAAAGCTGCACATAATTACACCCTCTAAGTGCCCACTTTATTTAAAAACTAATTATTATGTACTACATTTATTTTTCCCATAACAGAAGGTAAGTGGCTTTTGCCTTTGCTCATGATTTGAGGAATATAGTGTAGGTCAGTATAAAGAAATTCTGAAGTTGCATTATTATATTTGTTTTGTAACAATAGTAAACACAATTGCTATACCTTTTCACTTGGACAACTGTTCCAATTTTCATAGAACAACAAGGTATCTGACGTTAGGTCTGAAATTTCCCATGATTTAGCCTTCTCTAAAGCACAACACCAAGTTAATTCCTCCCATGAATCAAAAGTAAAAAATTAACTTGTCGATTTTTTCCCTTGTTTTTTACATGTCCTTTTCTCTTTTTCATATCTATATATATATATTTAATAGGACTTTCTGAAGCTACTGAAGAACAAAAATTGGCATTTCAAAACTGAGTACAAACCTTCATGACTACAATGATTCTAGATGAATCAGGTAAAGCTGCATACTCCACATAGAGTATTATCTTTTAATATAATGGTAAACAGTGCTCCTTCTGAGACAAAGCTGTACTGCAATACTTATTCCCCTCACTAAGGCCAAGGCCAAGACACTGTATTTGATTCCAGAGAGACATGGGCTTCAGAAATTACGAAGGGCATCCATGGAAAGAACTTCAACACATGCACTATGGAGCTTTGTGCCTAGATCAAGGATTACAGAGCCTGAGGAGATGGAAACGAAACAGTCTCTGCCCTAGCACATCACTTTCTGTGCAGCTCAGCTATTCTGGGTGCCCCTTCTCTCCTCCCATTCTCTGACTGAACAGGAAAAAGTGGGCAGCATGATGTGTCTAGGACATCCCTGTCAGAAAAAACAGAATTTTTCGAAGTGAAAAAACCAGTGATTTAATTTTACCTGTACCTGCATTGTGACATCTTATTCTACTTGGGTAATTTCTTCAGGAGCAGTGAGCTGCTTCTAACCTACAGCTTCAACAGTAATCAGACAGGGTCAGCAATGTTAAAAAAGGCATGGCAGATGTTTGCACACAGTTATTTCCCTCCTGCTTTGGCTTGACCCTCTTGCTGCTCCACTTCCTGCAGACCCACCAGAGGAATTCAGTGCTCATTTTAGAACTGTGTTACATGCTTAGACTTAATTTAAAAGCATGCTCCTTCAAGCACAAAGGAGCTCAAATATTTACAATTATAGTAGATATTAAGAATCTGAAGACTGAACTTCTTAAGCTCATCTGATGAGACTATTTAATTTTAGTCTGGATTTCAATTACCAAAAACATGTAAACACTACTCCAAAAAGTTTATAATTTTAATAAGAGGAAGAAAGTAATAATAATAAGAGCTTCTTATGTATCTGTTTTGGACTGCCTCTGAAACATGCCTTTATCCTGCTAGATTTTACTGAGCAGCCATGATTTCACAGACAGATGTGAATAAAATTACTTTCTCCAGAAAAGTCCAATTGCTGCACTCAAAGGAAAAGGGTCTGTAGTAGAAATGAACAGAAACCAGGTGGCAAAACCTAAGTGTAAAAACTACCTAAGGATGACAGGTATGTCATTTGGGAGAAGTACAAAGCAGCTATCTTGTCATGTAGATTAATTCAAAACACAATTCTTCAAATTGTTTTCTTCCTAATACAAAGGATGCCTGAAGTCTGAGAATACCAAATTCTTTGCAAAATGGGGCTTCCATCACACTTTAATTGCCCCCACTGTTTTAACAAGCCATGCAGACCCTGAAAAGCACAAAAATTAAAAGTAACTAGTACCTGTCTTCCTAGGGGAGCTATTATTTTGAATTTGTTAATATAATACCATCAGCATCATGAATGCCAAGGCTTCAGGACTTAGATTTAGTCTTCCATATGCAAACTTGAAGCAGCAAGCAGTCAATTAAGTGTGGACCTTGCTTAATTAACATATTTTCTAAGATATGGGGCATGGTAACAGCTGCTTGTATCAGAGACTCAAAAGGAGGGGAAACACAGCTAGTTAAGAAGCAAAATTACATACACTAAAAACCATTAATAATGCATAACAATATATAAAGAAGAAAGGAAGGAATGGTGCAAAGGTTAGCTTACGTCTGAGTGGCAACATTTCCCACTCCTTCTACACACATACCTCACTTCACAAAACCTTTTAGATACAAATAAAACAGCCATGACCTTTTTTCCTCCTCTGCGTGATTAATTACTTAATGTACTATTAATTGGAAAATGTAACTGAATTTCAAATGCTTTCATTTTCTCAGCATATCATGCTGTCTGGGAAGTGCCGATTAAGCAGTTCATCAAAGGTGAGCAAGCAAGGTCATGCAGGCTGTACCTCTTCAGTTATTCATTACCTGTCCTAAATAGTAATTAACAATGGCAATATTTCCATAAATCAAAGCTTTTCTGATTACCTTCAGATGATGAGTGGTTGGGGGGAAGAGAAGAAAGGAATTTGTGCATGGGGTTTTGCATGTATCCTGTTTTCTACCATTTGTTCTAATGCGTACCTGAATAATTCAATTGATACATTAGCTGTCATTTAAGATGCAGAATTTCACTGCAAGTCAACAAGAAAACACAGAATAAAGAAGAGGTTATGGCTTCCTTTTTCTTCTCCCCTTAACTCGAGAGGGGAATTTGACCTAAGGTTTCTGAACTACCAAGATTCCTATATTTATTATTCTTGTTTATTTTATTACCTCCATTATAAATTTTAAAGTGGAGATCAGAGTATGGCCTTGAGGACATATTCAGGGAAGCTCTGAGTTTCTTATCAGAGAAACTTTTCCCTTCAGCATATGGGGAGGTTCTCACCTTGAGGCATCTCGGGTGGCAAATAGTGAGGCTCCTGAGCACTGACATGGACCCAGTCGAAGTCATCATACAAGTCTTGGTGGTAGTCACAGGGTCCAGGACCATCATCGAACGTACATCCCCCTAGGGAAGAAAGCTGTTATTAGTTTATTTAAAACCAGAGCTCTTCCAAGAGTCAAGTGGAGGTGTTCCTCCTGAGCACACCTCAGATGTAGAGCCCATGCAACCCATGGTACCATTTACAGGCTTGTCTGCATAGAGCTAAAACCCATGAGTAGCTCACATTCCTCTCCCTTTTTAAAATGTCCCTGGTTCACACAACCAGTTTTGCCCACGAGCACCTTCTGTCAAACCAGAAGGTCACAGGCTGAGTCAAAGAGCCCAGTAGAAACCCAGCCCAGTGTCTGTGTGTCAAAAAGCAATAGGCTATCGAAAACAAGGGGGAAAATGGAAAATAATGGACAAGTCTCAAAAGGTAAAGTTGTAAATCAACATCTTCAATGCACTGAAAGCACAAGGAGTACAGTGACAAAAGGATAAACAGGGTACTCAAAACAAAAGCATACAAAATAATTAAAATTATTTAGAAGTGAAATAATGGCTACAGAGTGAATTGGGTAATGTTGTTTTATTAAATCACTCTAGCATAGCAGAACACAAATTAAAGACGCTTTTTCAGGGTCACACAAACAAGAAATATAAAAACCTTGCAACAATAGTTGTAAGGAGAACTGACGGAGAAAGAAAAAGAAGAATGTAAATCCTGGGGAAAAAAGAATCCCACGTAGCACAGTAATGCTTGGTATGTCTCATTCTGTAAGATTTTATTGTATTTTCCCCTCAAGACAGTAGAGTGGGAAAAAGAAGAAAACACTGTGATCATGGGAAAAGATCAAGGTTTGAAACACAAGAAACAACAGAATCAAAAGATCCCAGCTGAAGTAGAACACAAACTCAAGAAGGCACAGATGTCATGAGTTTAGTTGTACAGCATCTGTTACCTCCATTCATGGTACACAGTCCTTGAGTTTGCTTCTCCTGCTCAAAAATAAAAGGCAAGACCAGCAAAGAGTGAAAGTGAAAACACAGTGCATTCATTTTTATTTATGCAGTATTTTTTTAACATAGAAAAAAAGTTACATAAGAAATCTAGAATTCTATTATAAACAACTCCTGGAAATCAAGGATATTTCTTGCAACCTTTCCTCTCTGTCCTCAGTAGTTAGGGTTAGTGAAGATCAATCCAATCAACGACTGTTATTACGAAAAAAAAAAAATCTTCCTGTTAAGGAAACACCTCTGGAATAACAGAAGCATTTGTAATAACCTCAACTTTTTGAATACAAACTGTGAGACAAATACTGCAGGTCCCAAGAAAAAACAACAAAATCCTTATTATAGTAAATTCTTGTATCACCATATGATGAGTACCTGAAATGCCATGAAGAGTAAATGCCCTTCCCATGCCTGCCATCCTCCCACCAACCCACATTACGTCCTAGAGGAGAACCAGCTGCATGTGGGTTGGGGAAGAATGAGCTGTGTCTAGTTCTTTCTAGTTTCAAGAAAGACAAGGAACTTCTGGATGGAGTCTAGTAGAGAACTATATGGATGATCAGGAGACTGAAGCATGTCTCTTATGGGTCTGTTCATCTTGGAGAAGACTGAAAGGGGATCTTATCAATGCCTACAAGTAGTAACTTAAGGGTAGGTATCACTAGGACAGGACCAGACTCTTCAGCGGTGCCAAATGACAGGACGAGGGGCAACAGGAACACAGGAAGTTCCATCTGAACATGGGGAAAAACTTCTTTACTGTGAGGGTGACAGACCAATGGAACAGGTTGCCCAGAAAGATTGTGGAGTCTCTTTCTATGGAGATATTCAAAACCTGCCTGGACATGATCCTGTGCAACCTGCTCTAGGTGACCCTGCTTTAGCAGAGGTATTGGGCTAGAAGATCTTCAGAGGTCCCTTCCAACCCCTAATATGCTGGGATTCTATGAACTACTGTCTGTGCTCATTTCTGTGCTCTGTACAAGGTGTACATGGTCTGGAACTAGGACCAGCCAGAGAATAAGGAGGACCAGCCATGTGTGTCACTAAATTGAAAATAAAAGTAATTTTTACCTAAAATTGAATATTCAAATGTCACATAAGAGGCACAGAGCTTGCAAAACCAGGGTTCACATTTAGGGAAGGACAAGTCCCTTTTACTACATTTCATCAGTATCCCCAACTGAGATTGCATTTCATCTTCAGTAAGACACAACTGAAACAACTCCCATAGTCCTACATAAGTATCTGTAGTTTGAATAAATGACAAAACAGTATAATTTTTAGTTAGTTCTGTTTCTCACAGGGCCACGTGTTAACCAGTGTCTTGGCTAGTAATGACAATACCAGCAGAGAAAGAAACCTGCATGCAGTAGCAAAATTCCTGCTAAATCCTTGTACCATAAAACCTTAGAGCTCCACACTCAGCTAGCTCCCTGTTAGTGAAACCTTCTAAAATGTTACCCTGTGACAACATAAGCACAACAACAACAAAAACCCAACATGTCATACTCAGTACAAAGTTGGTTACTGTGTCAGTGTCAAAGGCTGCAAGGTGCTTTTTTCTAAATCAAAGAAATATTTATGCCTTTAAAAGTCCAATTCCAATGCTCGATTAGCACCAAGAGACTTTTCTAATTAACATCTATCATGATAAAGCAAGAAAGATTTGGAATATAATCTCGAACTCTGATTTAACTTACAATACACTGCTATGATCACTCTACAACAAAACTGTATGTTTCCTTCGACATTTAATTGATAAATGAATAGCAGTTTCCCTTAAAGGGAAGCTATCACTGTCTGCTGTCCCAGCACCAAAATGAAGTATGGCTTTTAAGCACATGCCTGCAGGGCAGCCATTACCCTTTTTAATGGTTTAAGTGCCCTCAGTATATAAATTTAAACTACCAATGAATCTTGTAGAGTCATTTGGAAGATGAATGTCCCTAATTGCTTGCTTTTGCGCCCACTATTAATTTTAGTTATCAGGGTTCAGATTAGCAATAACAATGCGCCTGTTAATACACAGCAAGCAAGCCAAACCTCTTTGTGCATAGCACATCACTGCTGCACCCACAGAACATGCAAATGTCCATTTATCACATGCAAATGAACAAAGTTTGTCAGGACAGATTATCAACCTAACACAAAATCCACCCTGCAACAACTGCCTAAACCAATGGCTTCATCTCACAGAGCACACCTATCTCCTCCTACCAACAGGTTGTGGCATTTCAAGATAAATAAAGGAAAAGCCAAGGCTGCAGTGATTTAGCCTGTACAACACAACAGGCTAAGCATTTTAAATGCCCTGCAAGACTACTCCTCATGACTCAAAGCATGAGCTAATTTGGACCTCCCTTTCTCCGTTTTGACAGTCAACTGTGTGCATACTGGTTTGGTAACCAGGTACTACGGGACAAGTCTAGTGTAACATTTGGTGTGGAAAACATGAGGATAAGAGAAGATAGATAGGTGGGTGAAACCTGCAGTAATCCATTTGTTTCCAGTCATTTGTTCAAAACTATATATATATTTAAACCAATCTTTACACAGACATAAAACCACATCTACACCAAAGGTCAGGATTTGTTAGTAGTACCCTAATTCAACTACTGGGCCACTCTCCATAATGATGTGACAGAACTGTTCAGGGAAGAAGGAGGATGAGCTTGATGAATGTTTAGCGCCTTCCAGAGAGGTTCAGCAGCTGAACTCTCATATTTGCATTTGCTATCCAACATCTTGCCAAGAATCTGCTAATACCCTATAAATGACAAGTTAAAAATCTCCAACTCAGTCATTCATCACCTCCCCCACAACTCAATAAAAGGTACTTCAGTACCAGCCAATATCCTGTTATATATCACTACCAAGTTCCTTTAGCTACAGGTGATGTATAACCTTGCTATTTATCTTCAACACTATGATGCCACTGGAATTTGTGAAAACCTTCCACCACACACACCACACCAGAAACAGGAATTCGTTCACCTCTGTTCAGTCTCCCAGCTAGAAGCACACAGCACTGGCAAATCAATGCTCTTGAACCTTGCAGCACCTAAATCCACATATACCTTACATTTCCAACATATTTTAGAAAAAAGACAGCAGGAGGAGTCAAAGCAATACACTAGACTGGTCCAACCTCAACAGACTAATATGGGCTTGGGTACTGGCAAGCAAGACAACTGGCATCTTTTCCCTTCAAATAATGCTGCCACAAGAAGGGCTGGATGGAGACAAGCACCACACTCCGCTGGCAATGCCAACCAAAGCCAGGATTTGCTGCACCTGCTGTGGTGGCAGCAGCCATCATGTAAGCCTCAACAATTAATTTAACAAGAATAAAAATCAGTACTACATCTGAAGCCTACCCTATCAACACCTGGAATTATAAGATAAGAAGACAGAAGGTATCTTAAGTCTGGATGCTTATTTTTCCAAACTGCTAACTGCATTTTGGGTCAATACAGTTCATTCAGGTGCTTAGGAAGTACCTGGGAAATATGTAAATTCCACAGAAACCAGGCAAATCAACCATTCTGTGTTTCGATTATCTTTTTCTATAAGCTTCACAAAGTTATTAATTTCAGTTTAAACACATCTAACAAGTCTCACACAGTCCTCTTAAACACCCTTCTAAAAGACAAGTGATAAATCATGCTAGCCTCATAAAAATATCCTGACTGCATGTCCATTTTTATAAAAGATAAGCAATCTTCAATGTTCATTAAAAAAAAAAAAAGAAGCTATGAATATCCCACATTGAATTTTTCAGAAAAGAAATTAAGCTCCACCAAAGTAAGCAAGGTCATTAAAGATAACCTAAATTATAATCTTAAAATAATCTTAAAATCCCAAGATTAAACTAAATTTAATAAAGAATCATATAGTCAAGGTTTATATATCACCTGTAAAAAGCTAATTAGAGTATGCCTGAATTTAAAGCAAATCACCTTATTTTTTAAAATTACCATGATATTTCCTAAGCAGCAACACTCTAGTACTGACACTGCTCTGCAATTTTACTTTCTCCAACATCCTTTCCTACAAATGCTGGAAAGAAGAGCTCAACTCTTTTTTCCCCCACTAGGCTGAATTATATATGCAAGCAAGCTATAGCCCAGGAGAAGGAATGTGTCAGTAACCCCCACTTACAAATGGATGCCCACTACAAGTTTAAAGTGCCTCTCAGCTCATCAGCTCAGGACAGAAAGGAAGACTGAATTCAGATTCTGAACTCATGATCTTTAACAATGTGTTCTTATGACACTTTTTAGAGATAATATCATTTTACTGTCTAGAACAGAAACAGCAGGTTGCACACCAGTATTACATGAAATTTTGAGATAACTATAACTTTTATTACGACTGGCATCACAGGTGTGTTATACTGGAGATCTACTGAATTCTAGATAGAATAAACTATTCAGACATATGTAATTTTCCATGATGTTTCTCAGGCTCTCTGTGTCATTTCGCATATGAAATTATACCTTAACAACACAATAGCTCTTTAAAATACACTCAGAAATGTGACA
This sequence comes from Calypte anna, assembly GCF_003957555.1. Classification (NCBI taxonomy): domain Eukaryota; kingdom Metazoa; phylum Chordata; class Aves; order Apodiformes; family Trochilidae; genus Calypte; species Calypte anna. The sequence goes on along the minus strand of NC_044246.1, from coordinate 61,770,087 downwards.
GAAAAAAAAAAAAGCATTCAGCATGTTTAGAAAACTACTAAATTTTGATAAATTAAATACCTATTGATAAAACTGCTAGTGAGAAAATAACACACTGTTACTGGCCATGATTAAATCACTTTATTAAAAAAACACAACCTTTAAACATCAGGGCTAGAGAAAATGCTAGCTTCACTTTCAAAATCCAACAAAGAATATGTTTCTGTGTCTTATGTCACACTTTCCACAGCAACAATGGAAGAAAAAACTGGGTATGACAAATTATATACCACAGCAAGAATGTGGCACTATTTTTATGTTCTTATAGTAACAGTATCTATTCACTGGCACTCCATAACAAACTCATATAAAAATCCAATATTAAGTTTCAAAAACTAGTAAAAGAAAGCGATTAAATGACTTTGGGGGTGGGGTGGAAACAGAAATACCTGATTCAGTTTCCAAAACAAATTGATTTTAGAAGTGTTCTTTTATCAGCTAATTCTATAACCCACTGGAATCACATAGGAATTTTTTTTTCAGCCATAGAACAGAATGTATGTAAGGACAGCCAAAAGAACACATCTTTCCTTCCAGGAACCGTTCTTTGCATCCAGCCACTTCTGGATTTATGCAAAATACACAAGTAATATCTTAAATTTCACATTCCTCAATTTTAGAGAGCTGGTTATAAGCCCAGAAATTTAAACACTGAGAACAAGTAGCCTACCAAGACAGGATTAAAAAAAAAAAAAAAAAAAGAGCTAGTATAAAAGAGGAGTTGTACTACAGGCACAAAATAACTTGTGTTATCACAACTCTTCCCCTTACAGCTCTGTAACCAGGAGTTTGCTCAGGCACTGTATGAAGAAAAGTGTCACACTAGGAATGAAATACCCTTTTCTCATCTAGCTCCAATGACTGGTTGGAACAATCTGCTCCTTTTACGCAGCAGAATGCTTTTATTTTTCAACATCAGCTGCACTAAAAGCGTAATGACTAGCTCTAAATCTATCAAAGCAGATAGCTCCATGATAAGAACTCGGTACAAAATTATGCTTATATGAGACATCACTTAAAATCCTGTGAAAATTAATTTTTTCTCCTCACACTGACTGGTGAATTCAAGGCTTGAAATAAATAAGGGTGCTATAGCATGTCTCGTCAGTCTTGTATCTAGGAACAGGTTCTGTTTTTAAAATTGCCCACCTACCACATTAATTTACTTGTTTCTATCTCAGCATGCCTTGAAGAACAAGATGCTTCCATCTTCTGAAGGCACATTATTTCTGTTACAAGCATATTAAAACAAACTGATTGCGGAGCACCAAAAATGACCAGTTCTCCCTTCACTAAAGTGAGAAGTCATATACTGAGAATTTTTCTCTACTTTGCAGGAGTATCTTATTGTGTAGTACTATAATTCATTACAAAAACCACAACTGATACCAGCCAGAGCAATGAAAGCTAAGTCAAGTCAATTACTTAAAAATGCCTAATGTCTATCAGAAATTCTCTAGACTTGTTCCCACTATCACTATGTTTTAGTCATCCTCTTAGATTATGAGTTTTAACATGGAATCTCCATCCATCCAATCAGCACTGAAGTGTAAAGAGCAATGGCCTAATAAGAAATATGGCTGATTGTTCCCAAGATAGAATTCTTTTATTTTCACTGTAGGGCTTTTGTTGGTAGTGCTAGAACAGTCAAATGATCTAAATATCCATATAAACATAAGAACAAGAAATCATTTTTGGCATAAAAATCAATCCCATCCCTCAAATAGCCAAAATTAAGTACCCCATAACAAATATAAGAAAAAAAAGGTAGGAATAAACAAGTCACATCTATTCATACTTTCTTAATTTTTTCTCTCTTCCACATATCCTAATAAATTAAAACATCAGCAATTTATTTGTAGGAATAAAAATATTGGAACTTGGGAAAATATTAGAGATAAATTACCAAGAATGCTGGAAGTCCTTTCCTAGGGACATCCTTTCCTGTCATCTTGCAGGGGCAGGATCTCACTATCCCAACATTATATTCATAACCCCAAATTCTGGAGAGCATGAATTCACAATTAGGTGTGGTCTTCCTGGCAATGCCATGTACTAGGTTTCTTCTAGTAATCAGTTTCCTCCCCCCTGTGCCAGGCTTGGAATAAGCTCCCATCATTTTTCAGTTTCAAAAGCTTCATATTGGACAGACAACAAGGAATCTTCCTGTGCTTATTCAGTAGTGAACAGGATGGAAAAAAGAAATAGATGAAGGGGTGAGAAGATCAGTCCCTATTACACTATCTGTCTTTCAGTTTCCAAACTAAGCAAAATCTAATCTAAACAAAAATGTCTTTAAATTTCCCCCTGTTCTCCAGGGAAGGGAGATTTCCAGTTCTTTATTGAAGTGGCAACAATGGGTAGCTGAGAAGAGCCATAGTTGCCTAATGTCTTTTTCATGTTTTCTTCATCCTTCCTTGACATGGGGCAAAGCAACTGAGAGTAAACAGCCCCACATATGCAGATCACTTTATAGAACTGAAAGCATCAAGTCAATTTCTATTTCATTTCACAAGATATTTCTGAAACTGTGAAGAGATTCAACAGTTTCATGAAATTATGAACAGATCTTCATTAGTACACAAGTGCCAAAACCCACAAAACACCAAAGCTATTTCAATTTAGCTCATAGGCTGCAAGCTTTAGTATTCCCCTGTGCACTGAGCAGACTTCTGACCAACTGCATTGGTGACAAAGAGTTACACTATTTGAATACAAATAACTGGGGAGTGAGGGGTGGAATCAGGTACTTGAAATTAATACATACTTCCATTACTATACCAATAGTAACTAAAACATCAGCAAGCAAATTCTGTGACTACAAGTACACAACTGAGAACACCAAAATTAAATTAATTGCTTTGATTATTAACAGATATGCAGTCTTACAACACTACTTCTGAAAATTTTACATCTTTGGCATCATTTCTCCTCAATGTTCTCACAATATACTGCTAAAAGTTAATGGAAAAGAACGTGATTACACTCGGTAGGAGTGCTGAATGACAACAGCCTTACATCCACTACATTCAATCACAGGATATTGTATAGATTCAGAGTGCTAGGGAAAGGGAAAGGGAAAGGGAAAGGGAAAGGGAAAGGAAGGGGAAAGGGAAAGGGAGGGAAGGGAAAAGGGAAAGGAAAGGGGAGAAAGGAAAAGGGAAAGGAAGGAAAGAAAGGGAAAGGGAAAGGGAAAGGGAAAAGGAAGGGAAAGGAAAGGGAAAGGGAAAGGGAAAGGGAAAGGGAAAGGGAAAGGGAAAGGGAAAGGGAAAGGACAAGAAAAAAGGGGAAAAGGGAAAGGGAAATGAAAGGGGAAAGGGAAAGGAAAAGGAAAAAAGGGAAAGGGAAAGGGAAAGGGAAAGGGAAAGGGAAAGGGAAAAGGGAAAGAAAGGGAAACGAAGGGAAAGGGGAAAGGGAAAGGGAAAGGGAAGGGAGAAAGGAAAGGGAAAGGGAGGAAAGTACTTGAGAGAAAAATTATACAGCTAATTTTTATCTTTACTAATAATAGAATCATAGAAAGGCCTAGTGACCTTTGAGATCATTCTATTCAACTCCCTCCATGGCAGGAGGCCTCTCACCTAGACAAGATTTTCTCCCAATCCGGCCTTAAAACACTCCAGGAGGGGGCATCCACAACTTCTCTGGGGCAATCTGTTTCCAGGAGTCTCCCCACCCTCATACTGAAAAACTTCTTCTAAGATAAAGTCTAAAATTATTCTCCTCCAATTTTAAAACCATTCCCCTATGTCCTGTCACTTGACACTCCTGAAGAGTCTGTTCTCCAACCTTCCTGTAGCTTTCCTTCAGGTACTGGAAGGCAAACTGTAAGGTTCCCTTGGAGCCTTCTCTTCTTCAGGCTGAATGATCCCAGCTCCCTCAGCCCCTCCTCATAGCACAGGTGCTCCAGCTCCTGAATCATCTTTGTAGCCCTCCTCTGGACTTGCTCCAACAAATCTGTGTCTTCTTATGGTGGGGGACACCAGAACTGGATTCAGTATTCAAGATGGGGTTCTCAAGGAAGAGTAGATGGGAAGAATCACCCTCTTGATCTGCTGGTAATGCTACCTCTTGATGCATCCTAGAATACAGCTGGCCTTCTGTGCTGCAAGAGCACACTGACAGCTCATATTAAGCTTGCCATCAACCAACACCCCCAAGTCCTTCCCCTTCAGCGCTACTTCTCAAACCCACTCTATGCCCAGCTTGTAATTGTGCCTGGATATCCAACCCAGATGCAGACCTTGCAGTTGGACCTATTTGAATCTCATGTAGTTTGCAGTGGCCCATCTCTCAAGCCTGCTAAGGTCCTTTTGGATGGCACCCATTCCCTCAAGTGAATCCACCATACCACATAGCTTGGTGTCATCAGCAAACTTTGCTGAGAGTGCACTCAACGCCACTGTCGAATCTTGCTTAAAAAGATGTTAAATAGCACTGGACACAGAACAGACCCCTGACAAACTCCAGACCCAGTTGTACTTGCCCAATCTATTACTAAAATATTGCCCTATGTTAAACTTCTGTCAGTAATAATTCATGTTCTCTCTGATTTCAAAACAACCTTCCTTATAATTTTTAAGATGTTTTATTCAATGGTGCATTACAAGTAAACATTGCCTACTGCAACATCATGCTTAAACATGGACTATAAACTACCAGAGAAAAGCAGAGATAAAAAACCAGAATTACATGGAAACTTTTCATCTTAAACAAGCTGACAGCAGCAAACATTGCAGAAACAGATTTTTTCTTCTTGATATGCCTTCTACCCCTTCTTCTTTAGCCTTACAAATCTAAATCTTTCATTAAAGATGAACTACCAGAATCAAATGAACATCAAGTGAATGACTCATTTCACATGCTACTCTTCCTATTGTTACTTCATTCTTCAGCATATTTATCAAAATATTTCAATAGACTAGCAGGAAAATATTTTAGATCAATTGCATTAGGAAAGTCATCTGACAGCAAAATGACTGAACCACTCAAGAGCACACACAGAAAAAGAAGACAGTAACAACTCACTCTCTTCCTTACCTCTTGTGGGTAAATCACTTTTAACTGTTGAACTCAACATATAAATTGTGCACATAAAGATATAAGGTGTTCTCATTTCTCTTAATATCAGTCTCCAACAAATAACTTTGATGAGCAAACAACACAAACCATCACTCATTTTTGGACATAGCTTTACTGATATGCCATGCCACAACAGACGAGCCCCAGAGAGGAGAACTCCTGAAGCAATCCCTCAGCTTTGGCCATATTGACTGCCATCAGTGCTCCACGCTGGCCTCCAGTCAGGAGTCACACAGACACCATCCATAACACTGCTGCCTCCTTTGGGAGGAGAATCAGCCTCGAGGAGAAAAGACATCACAGAAAGAACGCGACCTTGGCTGTCCCCTCACAGGAGACTTTCTGCTGTGCCTTTTGCAACCCCACTGCCTTCCCACATCGGCCTTAATCAGCCCATCAGCGTGGGGAGAGCCCTTCTGAAATCTTCATTCACCAAGCCAAACCTTGATGCAATTAAAAAGTAAAGAAAACAACCAAGCTCTCCAGACAAATTTCAATAGGTATGTAAACTCTAGGAAGAAGACACTATTTTAAGGTAGAAATATTTACAATCAAAATTGCATTTCTACTGCAATTCAAGAAACCAAGAAAATGTTATGACTTCCCAGGGAACTGAACTCAAGGGTTTGAAACTTGTATTTTTATCTTCAAATCTGCACTTTAGTTTCAACAGAACTATTGCAAGAATACTTAGATGCATTATAGCATATTTCAAGCAGATGCAATAATGTATTTAATCCCACCTTTTCTTATATGAGAAATATTCTCACTGGGGTGGCTTTGTGAAATGGAGTAATAAGCAAGCCTGAAGGGTTAGATAAAATCCTACTTTACGGCTGTGCAATGAAGTTGTAGGCCTTCTGGAGCCAATCATCCACCTGTGCCCAGTTGAACTACCCAAAGCACAGTGAGGCAAGCAGAGAAACACGATTCCTACCATCTTACAATTTCAGTATGTAAGTGGAAACATATCCCTTTATGTTATACATTTCACAGACATCAAGCACAAGAAAAACTGTGGCTGAAAAACTATCCTGGTAGACACTGATAGGGTAAGAAAACAGTCTCTGAGCAGACATTTAACCAGTCAGTGTTAAATGTTAAGGCTAAACTAGGTTCCTTTTATAAAAAAATTATCTTGATACTAAGTAGCAGTTAAAACATAAATGCAAAATTAGTAATTGTAGGGAAAGAAAACAAGATAAGAAGACAGATTATTTATTTGCAGCAATATAAGCTACATCCAGACGCTAACGTGTGGTTCTGGTTTTCCAAATCCCAAAGGGTTATACAACAGAAATGAAAAAAGACTTGGAGAACACCCAGTAAAGATGATCACATGATGCTTAAAGATAGTTAAAAGGCAAGGAATTTTAAGCCAGAAATAACAGAGGAAAGAGGACAGATAAATCCCTAGTGACATGGAGAACAGAGATCAATAACTTGTGTCTTTGTGTGTGTGTCAACATTATAGGTCTTCAAATGAAAACTATGGAGTGTCAGGATCAAATTAAACATCACTGTGATAAGCTGCGGGGTCCCTTGCCACAGGATGCTACAGCTGCTACAGAGATATCAGGGGAAAGAAAGATCACAGTATCAACTGAGAAATACTAACTGTACAGAAAGTACCTTTGGCTCAGAAGATCATGTGTCACAAAGAAAGTTATTTTAGGAAAGCATACCTACAGACTTGCCAGTGACTACAAGTGAGTATACATATAGGGCTTTTGGAGAACAGATACTGAACTATAGGGCTTTTGGGAGAACTACTGAACTATATCAGTCTTAGAACCAACATACGCTATTGAATAAAAAGAAATTGCCTAAAATATATAATAAAGCCATAAATGACTGTTTGATGCAATTTAGGAAGCTATGCTATTCTCAGAGGGCAAAAATGGAACAACTGACAACTAAGGAGGGAAAGAGGGAAGGATATTATGTTGAATGGAAGGGAACAAGTTTAGAAAGAATAGTGGGAGGATTGCAGCACAAATCATTAGAGAAGAATTCTGGAAGTTCTGTCCTGAGTACACATTGTAATAACCAGCCTAATATCTGAAGATTTCTGATGGTAACTCCCCATCACTCTACTCTCTCTCACCACACACAATCACTAATGGGCTCCATTAGTCAGAGTACTGCTCTGTGCAGGAAACGCACATAGAGGTCTCAGCAAGGAAACAGCTATATACAGCTCTGAGAAAGCAGTAACAACACAGATGTACTCCTGATGTGATAAAGTTAAAAGATATATACACAGGAGTTTTCTCAGCAACTGTTAACCCACATACATACAACACACACCCCCGTCCACAATAATTTTTTTCCTCCATCAGCACCTGAGTGCTCAGTAACTGAGGCTGCAATCAAACTAGACTGATTTTATGATTCACTTTCACAGTACTAAAGTATGTTCTGTACTCCCTGTTCCTATGAAAAACAAAGTTCTACACATGGGCTCTTTTACTAGCTTTCTTTCTCAAGCTAGACATGACATCTACACGTTCAGCTAGAACTTGTGCAAATATTACATACCCATGACTTTACAACATGTTTTCAGTCACTCTTTGCTAGTGCATTCACAAAAAAGTGTATATGCCCAAGTATTCACTTTGGTACAACCTTACCTAAAAAGCAACACTAATACTATACCTACTCATACCTCATCAGACAACAAAAAACCATGGAAGGAAAAACATCTAAGAGTTTCATGTTTTGTTTGGGGTAAGGGAAGTGTTTGTCAGTGTTTTTTAAAGCCTCGAGTAAATTCTGGTTCAAGTGGGCAATGTATCCTCTGATGCTTGCACTACTTGCCACTATATATATGTCACATAAGAGGCATCCTACTGAAGGTTTCTTATTTTTCCTGTACTTAACTTGAAGCTAAAAATTGCTTCTGCACTACGAAGTTACCATTTTAAATTAAAATGCAGAACATCAGCACAGAGCAAACAGTCAGAAGAAATACTTCATAAAAACCACACCCCAGAAAAGCATGCTTAGATTTAATATAATAGAAAATCAATATTTAATAACCAACACATAATCTGGTGCATGAATAAACCAATGTAAACAAAATTTTTGCTGGCTTTAAATTTGAAACACTCCAGTAAGCAGAGGAACATAGAAAATTTGTGATTAACAACAGCCTCAGGGTGTGACTGAAAGCTTCCCTCTCCCAGTTTTTACCATATCACAGTCCACCCCACAAAGTATGAGACAGTGGAAAATCTGAAGCATTTTATTCGTACCCCCTACACAAGTAGGTCAATCAGATTTTTATAAGGAACAACAAGTGACTGGTATAGACTTCCTAAAATTGCTGGTTTAAGTTCAAGTACAAATTCACATCACCCACTGGCACTGTGAGGCTCTGTTCTTTCCATCCCCTGTAATTAGGAATATTTGCACTTCAAAGGGACAGGGATGGACTTCATGTCTCATCTGCATCTCATCTCCAGGTATCCTCATCAACAAACACATGTGCAAACATTTTTTCTGCAGGGTTGACTCCAACTCACCCTGCTCCACAGTGGCCTCCTGCCAAAACTGAACCTGAGCCTGCCTTTCTGACAGAGTCTGGCTATCACCAGCAGCACAACACTATTAAAACAACCCTTTTTTACTGCCACCTTCATCTCAGGTCAGCACATCTTTTGTCAAGTATTACAGACAGCCTCATCCATCATTCACAACTGCACTCAAGCCTCTTCTTGTGTCCTTCACTCCAGCTATGCCTGATTTTTTTGAATGGTATCTAAAAAGCTTCTCTGAGACACACTTTTCTGTAACTCTTCCAGCTTTCATCTCCCCTTAACCCAATTCACTTTGGCATCTCCTCTCTGCCCCTTCACAAACGTGTCTTTCTCCCCACTCTTATCTATTCACAGTATGGTTGTAAGATCTCTTTACAGCCCATTGCTTTGGCTGCTTTCCACTTTCACTTCCCTCTCTTCTCCATTTTCACAGATCAAACTTATTTTTGTAACCATTCACTGTTTATGCCCCAACTTACAGAAAGCCAGCCATCAACTCAACAGAAAACTCACGACAGCAACTGGCAGAAACTTACTCCTTTATTTTTACTGTTGGATTTGTTTTTTCTGTGGTTTAGCTGGTTTAAAAATCCCAGAGGCTTAAGAGGGAAGAGGATTGAGGGGTCCAACAAATGCCAAAGAACAAAAAAAGGTAAATGACACAAGTGCATTGCTAGGAATAAGTGTGTGGAGGAAGGCAAGAGAGCATAAGACAGCAATCCATTTGGTTGGGCTATGTCTCCTGTTTTCAGCTGCCCATTGGTCTCCAATGCAAAAAATCATGTACCATCTCACTTATCCAAGCTGCCACATCATCTACTTTAAGTCAGAATGGCCTACTGGCAAGCACAAGTGTCATAGGTAGCTAACAAACTGCAACTGTTTTTTAAACACATTTTTAAAGTATAGTTGCTCTGATTACCATCCCTGGGGTTGAGCATGAGAAGTCCTAAGCATATTTCAAAACTGACAGAGCCAAATCAAGAGGCAAATAACCTCATCCAGCGATCTTGATAACTGCTATGCATCTCCTACCAGCCCATAGAGAAACAACTGAAAAAAACAAACTTTGCCAGACACGTTTTTCACTAGCCAAAGAAGAGAGAGACACTGTCAGCACCCTTCTCGCACAAGATAACTCCTTGTAATGTTCACAGGCCATTTAATGCCATATCAGATCTAGGGAAGACACAATTCAACAGTGATCAGTCTGTCCGTGGATGGCAAGTGGGTCTTCTGTCTAGCAGTTACTGACACCCATGCACCAAATATACTTTGTACTCATCTTTATAAGTCCAATTAACAGAAAACACTCATTTTCCTGCTCCAATTAGTTAACTTGGCAGGCACAGCATTATATATACAGTCCCTGAAAGACAGCCTTTATTTTACAACAGTTTTCAAACCTGCCCGCCTGTTTTAAATGAATCCGCAATTCCACAACCCAGGAAGACATGGATGCTGAGACGTGGTGCTCAACAGGGGCAAGGAAAAGTTGAGCCATATCAATGCCACTTTGATCCTACAGGCTCAACTGTTTGCTTGTCCACAGCCCTTTCACTAAGGTGAAAAATCACACTCTGGTGACAGAATTACTTTCAAGTCAGGATAAAGATCAGTTATATTCTGTAGAAGTAAATCACCAGAATCTGCTTAAAGGTACGCTAATAATAGCCAAAAATAGAGAATTAGGTTTTAGCTGGTTTTTTCCTCAAGTTTTTGTCTCAATTTGACACCCCGTTTTGTAAACTTATAGTAAATGCTGATGACTGCTGCCATATTGTTCTGTTTAGAAAGAACACTAAGAGAATCTACTAAGAAACTTACCCAAAATAACCCTTAAGTGATCTCTTTCTGCTGAGTAACACCCTTGTAGCCAGCCACTGTTTTCCCTGTCTACAGGAACAGCTCAAGTGAACAGACTTCAAGAGTCAGTGTTTGTACTAATGTTTCACATTTTCAAAGCTCTGATCAGTGTTAGCCTTCAATCCATACAGTACAGTTATCTATGCTGATGACATTTGCTTGGGTACCTAACCTCAATCCTTTTCTAATCCCAAGAGAACCAGAAATTGCAAACTGGCACTTAAAGCAGACTCTTACTGCAGTTGGCATATTACCCATCTCTAGTAATGCTTTTGTGACACGGCAGAAGTGTTTCCAAAAAATTGCTCTACCAAAACAATCCACATCTGTTCTCTCTCAGCAGCACTCTCAGTAGGTCTCCGACTTACCACAGCCATCTGATAAAATTGATACAACACCTCCCCCCAAGCCCAAAAATCACAATAATAGTCTACACAGCAGCAATATTGGATCTACCCAGGGATCACTCATTCTCTGGACATCTGCTCTTGAGTGCTGCTACTCCACATTCTGAATATCACTTACCACTCGGGGCCCACCTACCTTACATGTAGTTAGCTGTCACACAACTCCACACTAACATGAGTGTCATTTCAGACTACAGATGGCATCTCTACCCCAGCTGCCACTGCTGAGTCAGACTGCTCTGCCATTTGCTCACTTTGAACACGCACTTGCTAAAACAGTCCCAGAGACTGAAAGCTCATCTGACTTATTGTACCCAGATCTGTTTTTGTATCAAACCACAATTTTTTCTTACTGCCAGCTTTGTCACGTTGCTGTTTGTCAGAGGAAACTCTCTGCAAGAGGATAAGATGCCACTTTGCAACCAGGCTTTTCTCTCAGGATGCTCCCAAATCACCTGTGTGCCAGCCAGACCAGGCCCTTGGTGCAGGAAGGTGGTTCAGGACCCAGCTGGACTCCAGCACATCTGCATGCAGATATGACAAGGAGGCAGCCTGTCAGAGGACAGGCTTCAACCCAGAGCAGTCACAGACTAATGCAAGAAATTTCATTTCCAAAACTGCTGCTGCTGCTTGGTTTCTGTATATACATAAACAACAGCAGTCATGAAATTTGAAACTTGATCACTGGAAATATTTTGCTACTTCCTTCCTAATCCATGAGCTTCAGCAAACTCAGTACTACCACATTCAATCCATAAACTAGAGAAGATAACAATTTTAAAGATTAATACTTTTTATTTCTAGCACTTTTCTTAGTTAACAGGGAATGCAGACTGAAGGAGACTGCCAGAAAACATTTTCATTTCTTCAGCATTCTGTTAGAAAAAGGGACACGGTGCCCAGTCCCTCACCATACTTTGCAAAGAGAACGTTAGGCAAAATGAGTGTCCTCAATTACTCAAGACAAGAGACTAGCTTATAGTTATGCAACTAGTAATACTAAAAACGAGAAAAGAGTCTTCACTGACTCTGAAACAAACAGCAAATAACCACTAAAATTAGGATACCACTTAATCCTCACAACTCCTTTGCCTTGGTAGGAATACCACTACTAAGATACAGATGGTTTTATGAAAGGCAGCTTTCACCAGGTTGATAAGGTGAGGCAATTCCCCACCTACCCCCTTCTTTACATCTTCTTTACATTTAGACATTGCACTGAAGAAATGTAAAAAGAACACAGCAACTCTACACCAAAAAAATAAATAATGCTTTTTAGAAACACTGAACGACAATTAGAAATGGTTAACTTGTCAGGAGACAAGAGGAAGAACCCTGGGATATTCTTCCTTAGGCCAAATAGTTTTTAGTACCAGTGCTACTCTGATGAGGGTTCACAATTTTGCTTTCTCACTCTCCAGAGCAAGCAGACATCTTCATCCTTTGATACAGTAATTTATTTCTTCCCTCTTTTTAGGTATAGCAAGCCAGAATTTCACAACTCCAATTTCAGAAAGTATGCAGAGGAGGATCTAATTTGATCTGCTTTTAAATTATACAACCATAAATGAATTAACATTATGTTTATTCATTCAACATGTTCAGGTCACCTTTAAGCCTCCTGTTACCAATTCATATGCTAGACTAATTGCTTCAGTTTCATCTTTCTTTCCTCCGAAGAGGAAATTCATACTTGTAGTTGTAGACCTTGAAGAGCAGAAGGGTGAACTTACTTTTTTAGTTCTTCTAAAGTCTCAAAACAGTGTTCAACTTGTACTATACCAAGAAAAAAGCAAGGGCCTCAAGTTTCTAATTTTTTCTATTCAATTTCCAAGTTGCAATTTAAAAACTTGTTGTCATTTTGCACTTTTAAGTACTTTTAAACATTAGATCAGACAAGATAAATATCAGACATCTAATGGTAAGACAAAATTCTATTAAAGAACCTGTCATTTAGGAATTGCAAATGACATTATCATCAAAGCCCACACAGTAAGCAGTAACTGAAAAATTACTTCAGCTGGCCAGTGACTACATAAGTCCCCTCAAATTCATCAGTGAATTATCATGCAGCATCTGTAGCCTGAGGAAACTGCAGCAATAAAGGTTTAGATCTTTTACCTGCTGACATTTCACAATGTTATTTCATCATGACAATTAAATGCTCTTGCATTGCTACAAGATGCAAACACTGGTGCTCTAATCTGTAAGCAACTAGCTGACAAAAAGAAAGGCATCATTTTTGGACAAATGGGAGGCAGCACTGAACACTGCTGCTGAGGTAAAGAATTCAAGAGGAGAAAGTGTCAGTTCAGTAAGAGAAAGAAACTGAGCAGCAGCACTGGAGTGACACAATTCTGCCCCAGGACAGAACCCTGCTGCAGAGCCTTCTCATCAGCTATGCCCGAAATATGTAAACCAATATGAAATACGCTTTAGCTGTTAGTCAGGATTAAATGCAGCAAGAATACAGAAGTGCACATTAATGAAAAATTTACAAAAAAATTTTTAATAGGGTTGTTGGGGTTTTTTGGGTTGATACGTTATGCACGCAGAGGCTATTTACACACATTAATGATTTTAATGCAGCAGCCTTCTATAACTCAGGCCAGTGAAAATAGAAAGGAATGGGTAGGAGGGGAGGTGTGTCTCTATTATCAATGCCATACTTGAAACGAATAGGATAAAAGGAAAAAAGGGAAATTAAAAGTATTGAAATGTGAAAGTGAAGGATATTGGTGAAGCATGAGAACGCTACACATTTTTTCTTGAAAAAAAGAAAGATTTCATATGTAACTTTTTATATAAGTCATCAATACATGTCAAACAATGAATACTTCGAAAAAAATCAATACAGAATATTTTTAGTTAGAAGCACATTTACTCATCACTTCATGACAAATTATCATAATAAAATGTCAAAATTCCAGTCAGGGAGCAAGTCTTAAGTCATTCACTGCCTAAAGATATCAACTACAAAAATAATAAGAGTTTTAGGCAAGTTTGAGCCAACTCACTTATACACAAGGAAGTCTTTAGGTGCTATTCTGCAGAACAAGTACCTTATATATCCTCCTAATATAAACAGAGGATCAAAGGCTGTAAAATTTCTGTACTTCCTTTCTTAATCAAATATATATTAGAACAAAATATTCAAGAATAGACTCATTACTAATAAAGTCAACCAAATACAAATAAACCCAGGGACACTGGTAACTAGGCATTTTTTGTAGCCCTGACAGATGCCACTGCCCAGGATTTCACTCCCCTTACTCTGTCACATAGAGGGCTGGTGATCAGAAAGGAACAGCTACTGCTTCAGTGTGATATGGCATTACTCTCTTATTTGGGCTTTACTGTAAAAGACTTAGAAATTTTCACATACTCTGTTTGAATTACTCTGTACCAATTCTTTCTACTCCATTTTATTTTCATGAGAACCAAGTAAAGTAAAAAAAAAACTAAAACAAGACAACAGAATAGTTCCAGCTTTTATTATGCTCTACCTGAACCACAGTTGTCTATCTTAGTAATATAGTGCTGTCCTTAAAAACTGAGATTACTCTCATAGATGAATTTCTTTTTAAAATCTCCAGAGAGACTGGTAGGCAGTATGAACTTTGTGACAAAGATGTAAAATAGGGTGGATTAAGAATTCCTAAACAACCACAGTTCATCTCTGAGCCCACCACATCATGAGGTTCACTGCCTTCAAACTACTGCAATAGCTCCCTGCTGGGGCACTGCTGTTACTAATCAGTTTTTCCAGAGAGAGAATATTAGATTTCCAGTGATGATGGTCACTACCATGCTTTCAGCTATGCATCAGTCATTTATTATAGCTTAGCAATTTGCTAGCTCAGACAAGAGCAAGAGATAGGTTTAAATAGATAGGGGAAAAAAGGACCATTTTTCTAAATTCATATTTTTATGGAACTCCACAAAATTTATTTATATATTCTGGATGCTTAGCATGCCTGGGTATTGTGTCACAAATACAAAACTTTGAGAGAAAATGAGGACATGAAGCTTCCACTACACACAGCAGCATCACTATAATCACCTACTTCAGTGCCCAGCAACTGACTGTGTCATTAAAGGACTCTGACCCAACCTGCTCCACAATTTAGCACTTCCTTCCTGCTTACTAATAGAGAGAGGAAAACTAAGTTTGGAAGGGAACTAAGTACCAAAGAGTAAGCATTAGTTTCTAAGTTCCACAATCTCTCCTCCATAATATACATGCTGACAGGGGACCAAAGAGCTTTGATAGCATACACATCCCTCTTACAGACTTTCCAAATACTACTTTTCCTTCCAAATGCAGCACTTGTGATTGTCTTATATCTTACTTGCCTGTATGATAAAAACTGTATTTTTTTCTTCTATCATTTATTCTTTAAATAACAGAAATGAAACAAAAGAAAAATACAAGCTAGAGAAAACCTGGGGTTTATTCTGTCCTACAAGCAAAACATGGGCACACAGAACAGCCATTTCTCATCCTCAACAATACTAACAGCTGGCATTAGCTTTTGATCAAAAGACTAGAATAGATTCAGCACAGAAGTGAAGATACAGTCACCTACTGCTAACAAATAGCAACAAGCTAGAGTTCTCCCATTTGACAAACAAGATCTTATCTACACAATCCTTTAAGACTTTTTGTGAACAAGCAAAGTGTTAACTGATATTTCCTCTCCTCTCCAGAAGACAGTTTTGGTGCTTTGTCCTGAGATGAAAAGCAAATTCAGACTCTCAGCAATTCCATGTTAGTCCTTTTCCAGATAGAAAAAAAGTTTAAACAACTTTAGAGTTTAAGTGTAAAGTGGGGTTTTTATGGTGTTCCTTGATGGGGAGGGGAAGGGTATTCACAAAATCTGGCAGGAAAAAAAAAAACAAACACCAAGCCACAACCAGTCCACTATTCTAAAGCTAAACACAAAGCAGAAGAAGAACAAAAGTGCCCAGTAAAAGAACTGCAGCAATGACTTGTTACATTTTTTTCCCCTCTGACTGTCAGAATGTTCAAGGAATGAGACAATCTAAAGAGCTCGGCCATTTTAGTTTCTGAAGCTAGAACTCGCCTAATGGAATAAAGAACACCAAGCCTAATTATGTTCTTTATTAATTACAATGGATTTGCAGACAAAAGTTTGTCACCATTACCTGAAAACCATCTACTCTCACATTGATGTGCAAATCCCACTAATTACTGAAATCTTTTTATTTTTTTTAAAGAAATGAAGCCAACTCCTGGAAGCACATTGATATTTTTCTCTAACGAGCACAAGCATAAAAGATCCCCTTTTTAATAGGAAAAACTGCCTTCCTATCTCAAAGCATGTGTCTTAGTTACCGCACCCCAAGTAACACTCACAAAATTAATGTCTGCTTCTCCAAAAGCAGGTGGGCTCCTCCAAAGCTACTCATTAGAAGGATGAAATTGCTACTGTCACTTCAGCCACTTGCCTACAGCTCCCCACCCCCGATTCCCTGCAGGCTCTCCTCCAGCTTCTGACATGTGGTGCAACACAGAACATCAGGCTACAGGAAAGGAGTGACTTCTCAGGCTCACTCAACACCCAGACAGGGACTCATTCTGCCCCAGCTCCATAGCAGATGCGAGTTTGCCTCAACAGTGCTCCAAGCCACTGGAAAGCTTGTAACTCTGTTAACACCATGGCCAGCCTGAACTAAAAAGCCCTGCATGGAAAGAAATCAGATTGGTCTGGTCTGAGCACTGAGCTAGGTCAGCACAGCTCCTGGAGGAGAGCTGAGGTGATGCTCCTCAGGTTGGGAGCACCCTTCATTATGTCTGCTGCAAAACACTCTACGGACATACCCAGCACTAGTCATCTGCCTGGAAAAAAACCCACAGTAGAGAGCCCTCACCACTCACCACTTCTGAAAAAGGCCTGTAACAGCTTTTACTGGAAATCAGAGCCAGAAAAAAAAAATGTTCAGTTAGGATGCAATCTGTTAAACACTTAAGTGCTTAAGATGAAACCATAAAGCTAGTAAACAGCAACAGTTTTATATCAGAGTCTAGCAAAGAAAAAGGTTTTCAGTCACAGTAACTTCTGGGGTTTTGTTTTTCATAAAGAAAGAATTGAGAAAAAGCGTCAAGTCATGATGCTTCCTGGCCATGAGGATTTAATGGTAAGTATCCTCCTCTGTCAGCAGGAGACCCAAACTTAAAATATTCTGCTCAAAGTAATAAAACAGTCTGCCACAGTTTGCCACTTCAGAAAAAAAATGAGTCTCACCAGAGCAAAAGGCCACTGTAAAAAAAAAGAAAAAATGAGCCAAATTTACGTTAGCAATAATGACAGAAGAGAGAAACCCTGACCTTCCAATATAGTGTGCTTTGCTATCAGTTAAACACAGTTATGAACAAATCTTTTGTCAGAACTGTTTTGCAGGTCTGACCTAAACTTATACACAATTCAAGGTAATTCAAACCAAATTTACTAGCAGAAAAATGCATCCAATAGATATCTTCTTTATTTGTTTTCCAAATTACCACTCTCAAATTTGTGCACACAACAGATCATTTTGACCTTTAAGAAGTCAAGACTGACAACGTACCATACCGAAACAAGAACAAATACATGCAAAGAGGTTTTAAAACAAGAGTTGTATATGGATAGCTCTAAGTAGAACAAGAAATTCCTACTTGCTTTTGAAGAGCAATAAGCAATATATTAACACTGCAGTCTGGGGGCATTTCACTGAGCTATTTCAACAGAAAACAGGTCAGACAAACCAGTGCTATTTGAAGAAGAGGGAGTGTGATCCACACTACTGCTCCAACCAGTTTTAAAACTGGTTAGAAAATTCTCAATGTATATAGCCCCAAAGGCAAAATAACCTGTCTTAAATGCCCTGGGAACAAATTAAATACTGATATTCAAGCTGCTGCTTCCACTGACACCAACCAGAGATTCCCAAATCCAGCCTTGCTGGTGCATGTCATGAAAATAGACAAAAAAAGATTCTAAACTTTGCAGTTTAGTTCTGAAATTTAAGCATCAGAGAAGTCATCATATAGCAAATTAAGCATAGAAAAACAAAACAGTTCCAGAGCACCTTAAAAAGATATTTTCATCTAAATTAAGTCAGCATAACTTCTATGCCTCAAAATAAGCATTAATTCTTGGAGGGAGGGGTGAGAAGGCAGGGCAGGATAGGATTGACAGCTCATTACTGTCAATTACTGTTTATTCAAGTAAAATATAAATAATGCCCTGTTGACAACAGAAAAACTTGAAAAGTATCATTTTTGGACTTCATTGTGGTTTTTAAAAATTACACTTCCATGCTTCTTTTAACAGTTCTTAAATAACACGTCTATAACCGCAGCACCTAAGAGTTAATAAAGTGGAGCCTACACAACTGACAGTCTCTTGTCCAATGCACTACTATCACTACACATTTCATCACAGATTGTTTCAAAGCATAGACCACTTTTACAGCAGCTAATCAAATTTCAGAAATCCGAAGTATTTTGATAGCCACAACACTGCTTGAAGAACACGGGGGAAAAATAAAGCAGAAAGTACTTTTAGTTTATTTAAAGTCTTATCTCAGAACACTCTTCAAATATTTAATCAGTACATTAGGCCCTAATCAAGGTCCACTACATCTTTGTCTCCATAGCCATATGACTAAACCTTTCCAAATACACTTCCACGTCCTTCCACTAGGTTGTTCTGATCTTGAATGAAGAAGCCTCTCCTTGCCATTTCCATCTCAGAGTAAACCAGACTTGGTTCAAGTAAGTGAAGGAATCATGTAAAAATATTCAGATTAGCCGTGAAAAGGACTACAGAAAAAGTAGCCTACAGAGGCTGAACAAGATTTTGGAACTATAATCACCTTAGCATGGCAAGTTTCTACATTACAGCTGTGCACTCTTCAGGTTTTTAACATCTGGTATATTGCTACTGGTGTATGAAACTACCTTACCTCATGCAAACTATTTCCAATAACAGCTGGGGAAGACAGATTGGAATGATCAAACAGCATTGACCACAACACGAGTGTAAAATTTCAGGAGTACTCATTGCAGCAGAAGTCATCAGGCATGCAAAGAGGCTCACAAATGGAAATGTTCATCTGGAATCACAACGGATTTGTACTACAGCTCTGCCAAACTCTGCTTTACCCTGGCATCTTTCTCGGTATTCATATCAAAAGTTAATCACCTTCCATTAAATTATGTTTGAATAAACCTTCTTAGTTTACATACACATTTTTCAACTTTGTATCCAAGTTTTACTTTATGAGATGGCTGTTTTCATTTTAATGAAGCCCCAAGAAATGGACTTACTAGATATTTTCTCCAATAGATTTCCAAATTATTAAGTAGCTTTTACAACAATTCCAACTCCTCAGTGCAGGTCTGCTTCTTCCATATGCACAAATTCTTGATCCTAGAACCACAAGAAGCTGGTGAACCAATAACTGAAAACATAATGCAACAATATTTTTCCTTCTAGCTTATTCAGGGTGTGTAGCTATATGCATCATGATTTTAGTCTGCAACATTACATGCGTTTAGTTTTTTTCATGTAGCCTACGAAAGTCACGGAAAGTGGTTAAGGATTCAGGGATGTAACTTCTCAGTAATATTGAGATATATCAGTTACTGTCTCCAGTGCTATTGGTAGATACTCCTGTTCTAAAAGAAAAACCTCAGAACATACAAGAACACTGAAATGTCTATCTTAATGTCTTCCTGAAAAAAAGCCAAGGGTGGGTTGTTAGATGCATTTACTCTGCCTATGTCTGGGCCATGGCAGTTACACTCTTTTTTGAGAACAGATTCAACAAAGCATGTAGTATATCCACACATTGGAAACCCTTTGTTTCCAAAACCAACCGTCTTTAAAACCTGCTTGTGAACTCTAGCAAGCTTACTTCTTCTAAATTCAAAGGCTTACCTAAAAAAAAAGCAACATAAAAACATAGCTTTAGTAACAAAAATTGTATTAAATTAGGGTTCAAGGAGACAAGTTGCCTGAAGGGGTAAAAATGCACTATCTGCCATTAACAGTTTTGCAAAGCCTGCACTCTTATCAGTATCTCTTGATATTGGCTGTCTCCAAGGCCTCAAAATAACTGACTGGAAGCTATGTTGAAAGAGTCATGTCGTGTCAGCTCTGTGATAAACTGGCCAAAGGGAGAAAAGGGTTTACCCGCAGGATACAGCCTGGGTTGCAACCTATGATTCATTAAGAAGCTATTCAGCACTTCTAGAGCAATGACATGAGAGGGGAAGAAAATGGACAGGTTTTGAAAGCTAGGATTATACTGCCTTATCACACCGTCTTTTTTTTTGTTTGGTTTTTTTTTTTTGTTTTTTTGTTTTTTTTTGTCGATCCAGCCTTACACTACAGCTACCAATCTTCTTTCAAGTCTATTTGACCTGGAACTGCTGGGGGTTTCTGGTAACTCCTAGCAACTATTCATAACATTCTAGCAAATGGCAAAAAACCAGACAGAAACCAAGTGTTCAGCAACTTAATGTGCAACACCCACACACACACACAAAAAACCCCACACCTCTTAAGCTACCTGTGTGGCCACTGTCTGAGCAGTGAGGACCCAGGTGAAAACAAGACTCCTACTATTTTCACCACCAACTTCTTATATTCATAGTGTTCATCACTGAATGATTTCAACGTAAAACAGTTTGGGGTTTTGTTTGGTTGGTTGGTTGTGGGTTTTTTGTTTTGTTTTTTTCTGATGCAATTCAGCAGTCTGGGATTTTCCAGCCAAACAGCTGAACCAAAAGACTAGTGAGCTGAGTAGGTTCACTGTAGGCAGTGCACACAAAATCACAAACCTTGGAATGCAACAGGAGCAGGTGCAAAAGATAACAGCTTTGGTACACAAAGCTCAAAGTGGCACGGGTTGCTTAAGTTACACTTTTGTTGTTGTTGTTGTTGTTATCATTGCCATTTACAAGCCACATTACTGAGCCTAAAACTTAATTCCAGGTTCTTTAATGAGCTTCCACTTTCTTGATTGCAGTTCCTGAGAGATGAGAGTTTTCAGCCTGGTCTCTGGAATAGATCCTAAAGATTTAGAACAGTGCTGGAAACAATAGCCCTGATCTTATTTTTGCTCCTTCTAGCTTGAATCTTTTGACTAGTTTCAATTAACGAGTTTAAACAGCTATTTTGTAGCTTGAACCTTGATATAAATGCAACACATTGCTAAGCATCATATATTATTAGAGTTTCCAACTCACACTGCCACTAGTAACAATGTTAACAGCTACAAGGCAAGACCAAACAAGGATCTACTCATTCAACTAAGTCATCATCTCCAATTAGCTTCAAAATAAAAACTAATGGTAACAACTTAGCAGTAACTTGAGAACATCGATAAAATGTTTACCACCAGTAGCCCTGTGTATCAATGAGGTGTGACTAGAATTCAGACAACAGATTCCCAGGATATCAGTGTTCTGAACAGCTGAAGCAGTTCAGTGCAAGAGAGTTCAAGATACAAACACACACATTCAATCATTGATTGACTAGTGCATTTGCAAGGCACTCATTTTAGTAATTAGGATGGGAAGTCCATTAATACACTATCCATTAAATAATGATCTGTATGACTAATGACTAATTGGGAAGGAAAAAAACGATACATGGTGGAAAGCATTCAAATTCAAGTGAGCGTGAATAGGAAAAATACTGAAAACATTACACAGCAAAGATATATTTTATCACATGCGTTTTGTATTTAATACTTTTGGCTTACTTTTCTCTCTCAAAAACACTTGCCTACTGAAAAAAACAAAAAACCCAAAACACACCACTTTTCAAAACCAAGAGTTGCCCTAAAACTAGATACCAGATCAAGCTGTTCTGCAAAGCACGAAATTGTCTTTAAATATTTAGAACAAGTTTTACAAAATGTTGTAAGATCGCAAAATCCCATTGTGGGTATTTTAAATAGTCTGCCAGCATTTCAAACACTCTTACCAAAAAAATGATTCAGAAGCACTCTGTACAGATGTTCAGTATTCATTATGCATTTTTATGTCTTTATGCATGCTGTATTATAGATGAGAATTGGCATGAACAAACCAAGTAAAGGCAAAGCCAATAAACATTAACACTGTTTCCTATGCTACAGGCAATTACACATCAATACCACTGTACTGGCATGATTCAGGACATAAAGAATAGAGAGGATTTGCAGTGTTGAACAGCTGCATGCAGCCAGCACTGCTCCCTCAAACCCCTGCCCCTCTGGCTCTTTCTGTGCCCTTTCTCTTTTGGGCCCAAGGGAAGGCAAAGGCTGGGGATAAGTGGCCCTTGACGTCCTCCTTTGTGGAAAAAGCACTGAGGCAAAGCACAGCCACCACACGTGTGGTCAGGGTGGTGTTTGCAGTGTGAAGGGCCTGAGGATTTATTACATTGGGACAGAAAATAAAAATGGGGGGGGGGGGAACATAAAACTAGCAGGAAACAAAGAGGGTTTCTTTAGGAAGGATATCGAGGTCCTGAAGCAGGTCCAAAGGAGGGCAACCAGGCTGGTGAAGGGACTCGAGCACAGATCCTATGAGGAGAGGCTGAGGGAGCTGGGGCTGTTCAGCCTGAAGAAGAGATGGCTCAGGGGAGACCTCATCAATCTCTACAACTCCCTGAAAGGAGGCTGGAGCCAGGGGGGGGGTTGGTCTCTTTTGGAAGACAACTTTCAACAAGACAAGAGGGCATGGTCTTAAATTGTGCAAGGGGAAATTTAGGTTAGATATTTGAAAGAATTTCTTTATGGAGAGGGTGATCAGGCATTGGAATGGGCTGCCCAGGGAAGTAGTGGATTCTCCGTCCCTGGGGATATTTAAAAAGAGACTGGATGTGGCACTCAGTGCCATGGTCTAGCAACCGCAACGGTGGTTCAAGGGTTGGACTTGATGATCTCTGAGGTCCCTTCCAACCCAGCCTGTTCTGTTCTATTCCCTACAGCCCACTTGCAAAGCCCTGATGGCACATGTCTTCAACCCAATTCCTGCTGTGTCCTCAGCCTGCAGGGATGACACCACCTCAGCAGTGTATTGGGTGTTGGCATCGGGAAATATTCCAATGCAAAAGACACCATTGTGTCCAAACACCACCACTTCATGCACTGCTCTAAGCCTGGTAACAGCAACTCCACCTGGAAGCCAAGTGACCACATTATTTGTGTTTTGTGGTTAAATAATCAACATACAACATTTACATTTTACTCTGAAAAGCCATGCAGAAAAACAAAGGTATGTTTAAGCCAGCCTCTAAGCAAACTAACTGTCATCAGTAAAAAGTTCATTCAAAGCCTACCTCACAGCCCCTAAAAAAGCTTGTAAACCTTCCCAACAGTTTCTCTCTGGAACAATATTCTCACAAACCAGGCTGTCTCTTTGAAGCAGACTAGCAAAGAGAGCCCTAATGAAAGACTTTTCCTAGTACAAATCTTTTTTTTTTTTTTTTTTTTTTTTTTAATGGGTTTTTTTTGTTTGGTTTTTTTTAAAAGGAACATAATTAGGAGGGACAATGTGCTATTTGGGAAAAAAAAGACTTGATAACAACAGCTGGCTTTCTTACTGAAGAAGGGTCCGTGATTCCCAACTAAATAAAGCAAGTTTTTACGAGAATGGGATAGAAAAGTGAGTCCTATGACTGTCAGCTCCTACTAAAAGCGAAGAACTAGAAGCATGCCTAGAAAAATATCATTCTTAAATCCCTACTAAGAGACATGAGGCTGATTCATATTTGACATAACACACTACCTTTTCCAGTTAAATGGAACAGCAAACAAAGAGAGCTAGTCAAAATCTGTTGTATTCTCATTAAGCATAATAGTGAGTAAAATTTCTCAAGGGCCTTTCCTACGTCTTTCCTAAGCTGAAATATGAATTAAAGTCTCATATAACCATGCATATTTCTTTATCTTTCATCAGTATGGGTTTAACATTCAAACACCTACACATTCAAAACTGAGAAGTATTTCGAGTCACAAGGGTCAAGTCATAAGCTGTGTACGAGCACACACATGCAAGGGATGTGTCCCTTCCAGTCCAAATAAGAGGAAGCCTCCTTGAAGTGTTTTTTATTTATATACAGATAAAAATAATTATTCGTGCTAGATGAGAAGCATAATTCTGTATTCAAAATAAAACAAGACATATTTGGTTTTTTAAATGACAAAAAAAGAGAGAAGGATTACAAGTTCCTACTCTGACAATAAGGTAGGAACAGAGAAGAGGAAATTTGGGAAGGTACTGAAGGACATAAATTTTCAAGTCTAGAGGCAATGGAAGGAAATGCAGGGGAAAAGTACTAAAAAGTAGTTAAGTACAAAGTACAAAAAAAGACTACCTTTGTTACAATGGACAGAATAAAGCCATGAATAAAGCCAACAAAGGGAAAGAGAAACAGGGAGGTAGAACATACGCATTTAGTCTGCATATCATCAAGACTCCTTAGCCAAAGTCTGCTCCAAAATACTCAATTAAGAAATTTAAAAAAAAAAAAAATTAAACACAAATTAATATGGAATCAATGTGGATAATATAACTCAGAAGCTACACACAGATAAAGCATCTTTATTTTTGTATGGGAAAAAAACAAAAAAAACAAGACTGGTAGTAGTATTAGTTTATACTGATACCAGTATATATTCATACTGACAGGGTACACCTAAACTTTGGCATTTTTATAGAAGATTACTAGCCTCCAAGTCCATTAGAAAATACTGTAAGCATACAACATATATCACAGAGACAGTATAGATAATTCCATTATTCTAGCAAAGTCAAATATTAAGGTAGCAGGTAGCAGAATTAATTTCCATCCTGATTTTTAATATATCTGAACATACATTTTTTAATCCAAAAATCCACCAGAAGGAACAGGATCCGGCAAAGTGCAATAGATAAATGTTCTTGAGAGAATATTAAGCACCAGAAAATTATTTCTTTTCTACACTAAGAAACTGAAACAGCACATTTATTCATTTGGAGGATCACCTGTCTTTTAGAAGTGCCTTTTATTTGCCTTTATACAGTCAGTAATTAAACTTAAGGGAGGATGTAGCCCTGAAACAAGGAGACGCAGTACTTGAAATCCAAGCCTCTTGGCTCTTAAGAGAACTTAAGAGAACTGTTTTTCTGTGCCATGAGCCTCAGCTTCCCACACAGCAGCTTTTCAACTCCACCGTTTGTCCTGTTCCTAAACAACATCTACAGTAGCATTTATTTTGCTTCATGTTTCCTTCCCAGTGAGACATCAGCTCTATGGAAGGCACCCACCAAAAATAAAAAGTGGCCACTTGCAGCCTTTAAGACACCACTGAGGGGGAGACTCCTGGGTCTGTGCTAAGACTTCGAGTGGCACCGGAGCTGCGCCAAGGCAAACCTGTCCCGGAACGCTGGCACAGCTCCAGGGAATCCACAGCCGTGCCCGGTGACCAGACCAGACTTGATCTAAAGAAGGGGAATCCACCTGCAATTCCTGACTACCCGAGAAAGAAAAAAAGAACTGCAAGGCTTCAAGGGCCCCTTCTGCTGCTGCAGTGGCAGGTTGCAATTTGTCTGGGCTTCCTAAGACCCTCTAAATCCCTCCATGCTGGGAAAGGCAATTTTAGGTGCAAGACACCCTCCTGGCCTCTCCTCAGCCATTCCTTCCAGCATCAAGAGCCTGTACTACCTCATTCACCAAGAATTGCCACTCTGCTCCAAACTGACAGAGAAAGCAGAACATGCACAGGCCTGAATTTTATCTATGACAATGAATCCTACAGAAGCCAAATTCCAAGTTACTGAACAAGCACAGAACACTGACATAGCTGCACGGAAAATAAAAGGCTTGTCACCAAGCAATGCTGCGCTATGCTGGTCACGTGCAAGCTGTCAAACTCAAGCATCCAGAAGGCTTTAATACAGACAACAAATAGCAGAAGGCTGGTATGTCTGGGATAGAAAAGAAATTGGCAGCCCATCTATTTAAATGTAGTTAAGTTTCCATTGAAACTAAACTACAAGGTTTGAAATAAGACATATTTCATGACCTACTTTGCCTTCTCCCCATCAACTTTAATACCCAGCCCAACCTGTGAATAAACAAATGTAAACCAAGAAGTCCAGCAAGATCTTTTAAGAAAACCCTTGTTTACTTAACAAGCAGGAATCTACTCTATATTCACAGATTTTTCCAAGTGACCTCAAATAACAAGGTATACAAATCTCATCTACTACAGACATTATCACATGATGGTTTATTTCAGGTATAGTTATTCCATAAGAGGAAGTCTATGCAAAATAAATGCTTCCTAAATAGAGCTCTGCAAAAGCTGTCTTAGGCCAGACAGAAGGGATCAAACTCCATGAAGAGCTTCAACAGGACTGGCAGAGGGAGAGCAGGGGGTTCTCACAATCTTCACCTTCACTGAATACTAATCTCTCACTCAGCTTGTTCATCCTGTTAAAAAGATGCTCTATGCAGAAAATGCTACTCAATTCTGTAAACAAATGGATTGAAGACACATTCACTTATAATTATATAGTGCTAACCCAAAGTTTGTGAATGCACACAGTATTATGCCTAGTTCCACTCTATTCCCATCATGTGTGTACTGTACTGCAAACTGTGACCTGACTTGAATGGGTTCTCCCATTTCCTTCAATAATACCCCATGAGTATCCATTCATCCTGCTGGTCATTTTCTTTAGGCTTTGTACTTCAAAAATACGTAAGGAAGAAAAAGGAAAACCAAAACAGAGGCAGGGAAAAGCACGCACAGGGAGGACAGAGAAGGACACGTGAAGAAATTAAACTACATTTAACTTCATCTTCATAATTTCATACAATTATCGTCGCTTCTGGCCAGACACCAAGGACTGCACATGAAAACATCCAGAGTGGATTATGTAAAGATCAAGGAATAATAAGAACACTGGTAGTACTATGACTTAGAGAACAAAATTTCTTCTGTTTTAACAAAGTGCCTGAGGAAACTCCCATTGGGTAGGGGCCATCCTGGTGCCAGAATGGGTGCTACTTGGAGCAGGAACATCTCAGGTAGCACAGCCCCCTCAAAGTAGGCACTGGCACACAGGAGAAAATGGAAAAAGTTCTTCCTTAGCAAGCAGCTTTCCTTAGTCACAGGAGCTGCTCCCCATTCCTATAGGAAGGCTTCAGGATCTCAAACAAGAGAGATGAGTCTTCTTGTTGCTATTAATTGCTATTGTTGCTATTAATGTGAAGAATTCAGCAAAACATTTTCCAGAAAAGAGTACTTGCAAAATTCTGTAATATAACCACCTGTCCCCCATTTGTCCTATCCCCAACTAGCTCCCAGCTGTGCTATTCAAAACTGAGGACAGGCAGGAAATACAATTAAAATTCACTTTCTGATAACTGCATGTGTAAAGGTTTCATCACTGGCTTGAAGACCCATGTAATACTAACAATCAGCACTTGTCAAAAATATTTTGACTAAACTGAAATAACTGGAAAATACACATGCTCAGCTGTACACCCTACAACACTTGCTACCTTTATATCATAGTTCCCATGCATTAGATAAAAGCAGTAAGACACTATGATTTGTGGTATAGAATGTAATTTCCCAAGTCTTACCATTCACCAATGTCAATTACAAGGTGCATAATTATTTTCTTGCCCTAATTTAAGAATTCAAGATCATGTATGCTGCTTAACTAGCAACACATATGCTACATATATAGCAGATATGTTTATCTTGCCTTCAGTAACCAAAGATAAAAGGCCTGGGCTGACCAAAGGTTGTTTAATCAAATGCATTCCTTACCCATCACAGACACACAGTCCTTCTCAGTCATTGTCCTGCTTCTCACTAATATCTCTTGCCTACAGCTTCATTAGCCCAAAAGCAGGATACCCAATTCCTGCCAAGGAATCCAGCAGGAAAGGAGGGGAAAGGCCACCCCATCACCACCCACCACAGGAAACAGGAAGCTCTCTCTGCAAACCATTTTCCTTCAGTTGCTGTCAAGAAATCTACTTCCTGGGCCCATCCTGTTTCCCTCAGCTTCTCTAAACATAAGCAAACACATTAACTCACAAATAGGAAACAACAGTGGGGACCAGATAGCCCAGATGACCATTTCTTCCTTCAAGGAAGCAAAATCAGAACACTAGTATTATCAATAAGAAGCACTGTGATGGGGCACTGAGAAAACCACCACGCATCAGCTAGCATACAATCCCCTTTTTCCATTATTAATTCAAATTTAAAACAAGGTTTAAGTGGCTGAGTGTTGGACAACTCACTGAAATTACAGTCACTTAAGGAAGTTCACAGACCTAAAAAGTAAAAAAAAGCAAATACTACTTGCTCCCTGTATCCAAATGCATGTTGGCTTAAGGTGTGGAAAAATAAATATGAGCCAATTTTGGCTAGAAAGGTTTGATGACTTACTTGCCCGCATGCTAAACATTCTGAAATTCTGCCAAAAAAACCCCACCCAGAGGCAAACTTTCAGCATGTTTTCTATTAATGCAATTTAAATTGTTGTGAAATGTTGTCTAGAAAGACTTTGTTTTAAAAATAAGAAAACCCTTGAGGAATCGGGAACAGTTTTGTTCCTGTGTTCCCCACAGAGAGGCAGAGTAAGAATCACCAGGAGGACAGTCTCACCTCTTATTTTAACGAGTAATCTAAGTCAAGGCTGCCCTGATGTGCTTAGACATTTTTAGGTTCTTCATAACAGAAGGAAGCTTTTGCTTTAAGACAATTTCAGATGATGTAGCTATGCACAGATAATTAAAAAATTTTTTTATCTGTTGAGCTGAATTAGAGACCAGCTTGCTCTTCTCTGTCTCTTTCTACCTCCCTCACTGTCTCTCTTCCCTGTTAATACGAGAAACCAGCAGATGGAAAATCAATTTTAAAAATAGTTTTTCTACGTCCTCTGAAAAAAGAGTGAAAGCATTTGGTTTTGCAAGATAGATGATGATATAAAAAGAATCTGAAAAACGCAAACAGCATTCAAAATTTGAACATGTGCAATGTTGTGCTTTTAAGCCACTCTTATAGAAATCTGCCTCCAGCCAAAAATAGCAAAAGCATCACTGTAAACTACAGCCATTCAATCCAAGATTACTATACTCTACCCACCCATCAAGCTGCTCCTACCCAAGATATCTGGAAAATGAAATGTATGATTTTGAAATCAAATCTAAAATACATTAAATCTGTACAGATGCTTCTAGAAGTTGGAAGAGGCTTTAGCTTAATCATTAAACACTTGTCTAAATTAAGTTCAAGAACGCCATTTTAGTACCAAATGAGTACATGTAAGGTTAAAGCACTTTACTGTTTGTGCAGCCTGAAGCCAATGCACATAAATTAAATGACAAACTTCACTTTGTCAAGCCCTGAGAATGTTTTAACACTTCCATAATTAGGTGTATCTACTTTGAAGACACTCTGAAATCATTATTAAAGCTCCTAAGGAAATTCTGCCAGTAACTAAAGTTCTGCCAGTAACCCAGTGACCCACGTACAAATACAACAGGGTCAGGGAGAGAAACAGGAGGGAAAGGTAGGGGATAAATGTTTGCTTTTGTGTCTGAGGAAGGTAGGCAATACTTCACCCAAGTGCTTGCAAGGCCAGATTGTTCTTTTATCATTTTTGTTGGTAGAGCCCTGGCCAATCTCCCTGGCTCTCTTATATTATTTTTTCTCCCTCTCAGCCCAAACTTCCTTGCAATCTCTTTCACATTCACTCTAAAGCTGTGATCTCTGTAAACCTCGTGGTTTTCCTTTTTCCTGCCTATTCATCCTTTTCATCTCTATTCCAAACACCCTCCACTATGAATCATCCCTTTTTCATTTATCAAAAAAAATACTGTTGCTCCAGTTATCCACATTTCTGAGGTCTGTCCAAATATAATATTCCCTTCCCTCAAGACACTCAGAAGTACATGCATCATTTCGCACACTGTCCTTGCCACCCAGTTATTTTTAATTCATGAAATTCAGTGTATCAACACTTTAAAGCCTCATGAGAACAAGGGATTGGGATATACAGGTGTCCTGTGGCACAACCATTCACTCCAACCCACTCCCTCGGCAGCATTGCTCAATGTCATCTACAGAGCAACAAGGGAAGAAGGAAGAGTTGAACAGTCTCATTAAGTGGATATTTTGCCAGAATTCTGCCCAAGATCACAGACAGTTGACGTTTTCTTCTTTTTTTCCAAGAACTCTTCCACCCTTTTCCAGCCTCTTGGGAAACGGTGATACTACACTGCTGCAGGTGCCCAGAAATGAGAACAGCAAATAAATGTGACAGCCCAGTCAGAATGAGAGCTTCTGCATTGCTTTAGATAAAAGTTAAATGGAGTAGTCCCAGATTAACACCACACGATCCCTGTTATCCTCTTGAAATGCGATAATCCCAGAAGTTTACAAGCACAATATATCGAATGAATCAAAGCTGACTACTCAAGATTTCTAAAATACTTCATCGGGGAACATGGAGAGTTGAGTGTTCAGCCCAATACATAGCCATGACAAGGCTTCACTGTTTTTTATTTGAGATATACCTTTAAGAGTGAATGAGAACACAAAGTATATACCACAAAAGATCAGCATCCACTTCAATTCTGAACTCAAGCTTAAAGATGCCTAAGATTTATCACCATAAGTCCCTTAAAAGTGCCCTAAATAAACAATCCGACAGCTATGTCCCAGTCTATTGGGGAATTTCTGCCAAAGTAGGTAATTTTGGTAAATTTCTAGAGACAGAACATTCATAAATTAAGACTTTGTAAATTAAGACCTTCTAAACAACCATTTTCTGCTGTCCATAATGCTGATGCATGGATGCTGTACAACACTGGTAAAAGCACGTCCACACCTGCCAGCTGCAGCAGATGATCTGCAGTTTTTTGGGGGTCATCCACCCTGGCCTCCAAACACAGCTTTGCCAGCTTGAGCATAGCTGCACAGGCACACAGCAATTTTTGTGAGCTAAGCCAAGCATTATATGATGGACACTTATCACACTTAAGTTAAACAGCTTCCTCTACCATCAGATACATTTAACTAGAAATGTTGCTATTCTGACTAATTTTGATGTCATGTTAAGGGGGGTGGGAGTGAAGACACAAGAAACTAAGCAACAGTAAATATATCAAAACAGTAACTAAAGGGAAACATTCCATTTCCTTCCAAAGAAGCTTGTGCACATACTTCAGAGCAAGTAATAGCTACTAAAAAGGAAATACATTGTCTTCAACTGTGGCCTAATATAGAGATACAGTGAGTGTTTCCAGTGAAACACTATTGGCAGCCCTCCAAATAATCTCTTTATTTAAAGATAAAAATTATCAAATAAAAGTGACTCTGAATTTGTGCTTCAGTATTTCAACTCATGTAATATTGTATTGGTTGCATAGTGACTTTTGTCGTTTGAAAAGAACAGACAGAGTATTTGTTCCCCAGAAGCTGACAGTCAGTTTCACATTTGTGCCATGACAAAGAGCTCAGCACAACAAAACCCAGAGCAGATCAACTTCAGGACAGTGCTTCAACCTTGAAAGCTTCCCTGATTTTTTTTCAGTCTGCCAAAGCAAACAACTGGCTCTTCTGCCGAAATTAAACAAGCAAGCATTAAAAACAAACAAACAACAAAGAACACCCAAAATGAAACAAAAAACCCAAAAGAAAACCAAAAAAACCCACAAACCAACAACCCACAAAAAACCCAAACACTTAAACCAAACAATACCAAACATTTACATAATGCTAAAATCAGATGAATGCATGAAGTTCAGATATGTTTGAAAAACACATTTAATCAACAAGTGATTAAATGAGTATAAATCAATAAAGGATTGACTCCAAACTCTCCAGCCTATGCATTTCACCTCAAGAGAAGCACATTAACTCAAGAGGTACAGTAACTTCCTTAACCCTATTCAGCTTTGTTAAAAAACTTGTGGTGGAGAAAACACTGTTGTTTTAATAAAAAATTAAGACAGTTGTAAAGTTATTGCAGCCTCAAAGGTCCACAAAGCATTTTTTGTCTGCAGTGAGAAGGACAGAATTGTTACAGTTGGAAAAGACCTCTAAGATCACCTTGTTCAGCTGTCAACATCATCCCCCAATAAAATATACACTTATCTGTATCTTACACTAGAGCACGTCATCAAGTGCCTCCTCTACCTGGTTTCTAAATATTTTCAGGGATGATGATTCCATCACCTCCCTGGGCAGCTCATTCCAATGCCTAACTACTCTTGTCAGTAGAGAAATTCTTCCTCATATCTAGTCTAAACCTCCCCTGATGCAACCTCAGGCCCTTTCCTCTGGTCCTACCATTGTTCATTTGAGAGACGAGGCCAGCACCCACCTCTCCACAAGCAATAACATCTCCTCTCACCCCCTTATCTACAAACTAAACATTCTAAGTTGCATCCCAAGTTATACCCCATGGGCCTGCATTTCAAAAAAAGGATAGATTTATCTGATATGGAACCAAACAGAAACACAATCAAGTAAATATCATAGTTATGGGGAGGTGGGGGAAAAAAAAAAAAAAAAAGACATTTAATTGATGGTTGTACAGTTTTCAAGGAAGACATTTTTCATGTCCCCTCATTAGCCATGACTACCATTCACTTCCAGTAGCCCTTTAGCCCTTTCAGAGAAGCTAAGAGTCCACAGGCCTCATCAGCCCTAAGTTCCGGGAATAGTTGTGTTATATACAAAAAAGCAGGGGCTTTACCCTTCTTATTGCTGCCTCTCGCTCATGCCCCGCCTCCCCACCTTCCCCAAGATTCAGCTTCAAACTTTTGTAACTGCTAAGAATCATTTCATGGAAGAAAAGACATTATTTCAAATGCGTGCCCACTATCCCTTCTGTTCCATAAGAAGTGGTGAAGGCTTAACTGAAGAGTGTTAAGATATAAGGAAAGGCAGTTTCTAATGAAGTAAAGAGTTTGTTCAGTTCCAGAAAAATGTGCTAGACCCTGCAGTTTTTGTTAGCACTTTCTAAAGACTAAAGTAGACAGGCACTAGTATACAAACACTGACTTCTCAGATGAATAAACAATGCATTAGGGAGACGGATCAGGACCTACAAACAGGATCCTTTTTTACTGCATATCCATTACAGAATCACAGAATCATTTGGGCTGAAAAGGACATGTAAAGGTTACCTAGTCAAACCCTATGGCGGGGACATCTTCAACTAGATGAGGTTGCTCAGAGCCCCATCCAACCCACCCTCAACCATCCATACACCTTCAAGAAATAAAAACAGTGCCACTGAGTATTTTCCAGTCGTGCTGAATATTGGAGAACTGTAATTCAAAAATATTTGTCTTTCCAATTGCTTTTTTAATCTAGAAGGGATTAAAAGATAGACTTTTCAGTTAAAGTACACTCTTACTAATAAAAATCTTAATTTGAAATACTTACACAGGTTAAAGCAGTAAGAAATAAAATTCAGTAGCTGAAGCTGGGGCATGAAGTTTTTTAACCCAATATATATATCCAGTTTAAAAAAAAAAAAATTGTCCTACAGTTTGAGAACAGCAGCTTCAGCAATAAAAACATAATCTGCAGTAAAGAGATTGAGCAGAGATGAGGGACTCCCTCCCTAAAACTCACTGTAATGGATGTTATGGTAATATCTTCTGGGAAAATCCCTCTTAGAATATCAGGACTATGAGGAAGACATTCAAACACCTCTGCTTTTCATACTTCTCAATGTCAGAAAAAGATGCAATGAATATCTCTTAAAATCTTCCAATAAACTTTTAACAAATAACAGTGAACATAATCACAATTTCACGAGTTTCTATCATATTAAAAAATGCTATCAAGAAGAAATGTGCTCCAACACCTGCTTTTTATTTATCTATAGAAGGTTTTATAGACACACACTACATATATATAGGATGATGTATATTGAAAATACATATTGCTTTACACACACACACAGAGTTTTGAAAACTCCAAGAGAAGCTGACTTGAAATAATATTTAGCCTGAACCCAGCCTTCTCTCTCATTAAAACTAGGTACCTAAATGTCAGCCACAGTGTTAAAGCTTTTTCCAGAAGTAGGAATTAAGTGAACGTTCAAAAATATCCATAACATCTTAATGCATTATATATAATTCCTTGAAAACAAATGGTATTTCAGGGAAGGAAAAATGCATTCTTACGTTTCTTCTTCTTCTACTTGCTCCTTAATCCTCTCTAAAGGAGTAATGGAGTCAGTATACAAAAGTGGTACATTTAAACATCTTCTTTCATCACCCCATCATTGCACCCATCAGGAGCAAAGTGCTCAGCAAACACAGCCAAGCCAAGGACAGCGGGCAGCTGGCACTGACCATAGCAAGGGGCTGAAGTTCAACCTCAAGGCTGCTGCTGGGATCCTTTGGTGCCTTCTATCAGTTTGGGAAGACTCAGCACCAGGTGAGATTTGCTAAGACTGCATCCACTGACATGAGCCCAATTCCCACAGATGCAAAAGGAAATGGGATTCTGAAAGCAGGAAGATCTCCAACACTAAGTCATCACCCAAAAGCAGCTATGACACACACAGGATACCTCACACTAATGGTCGTGATGTGGGAACAAAAGCCTACCATGATTTCATAAATACCACTTTTAGTACTGTGTTTCCTCAGCAACTTCTAATGGAAAGGCTACCTAATCTTACTAGAAAACTATAACCCAAGAAAAACTCTGTAAAAACTATTGCTCTAATGGTATTCAGTGACAGGTAAATATTGATTAAGGTTAAAAGTTTTTTATATTCCTTTATTCTTTTTATTCCCTTCCTTTCTGATTCTTTCCATACAAGGAAATTTACAGGTACCTTTTTTCGAGGAAGGGGTTTAGAAATCACTTTGTGTACTCTCTTCTGGTATCATTTAGACTACATGCTAGAAATAGAGGGAAATAGAGTGAATATTCTTGAAGCAGTGTTTTAAGCTTTAATATAGGCCACCAACAAAACAGTCTTCCCCACCCAGATTCTTCCAAGGAAGAAGATGAAACAAAAAGACTTGCAAAAAAAGAACTTAAATTTAGATTAGAGGGTTATCTGGGTTTGGGCTGGGGCCTTTTTGGTGAAAAACTCAACATTACTCTCAAGCTCATAAAGAAGTGTACAAACTCCTGCAAGCAAGCAGGAGAAACTAAATCATCATCTGAAGACAGGCAGGAGATAGCACTGCAAAGAAAAAAAAAAAAATAGCAGCCTCTGTAAGCAAAGGCAAATGGCAAATAAAACGAGAAAACGAGTGTACCAAACCTAACTGATTCCTGGGAAAAAGAACAGAAAAGGTTCTGGAAAAAATCTGCAATGCAATTGCTTTTGCCACATTTTCTACTCATACTCTATGTCTTTTACAAAATACATCTGAGAAGCCATTTTAACCAAACCATGCAAAAATTAGAATTACTAACTCGCTGATAGACCAGATAATACTCATTTGGGGTCAAAACATGGGCTTGAAAGTGTTGAAATCTTTTCACAAGGAAACAGAAGCTATTCAAAGGACAGACTTGGAAATGAATGAATAAACCCTAAACCTTGATTGCAGATGCATTTTCTCCCAAAATAACCCTTTTTTCCTCTCTTGCTGTTGTCATTCCTTTATTTTTCCAGTTTTCACGCAGACTAAATTTTCTTTTTCAAACAGTGCATGCCAAATTTAATCTTTTTTATTGCCTGTAACTGTTTTTTATACTTGCTCCTGTCCTTTTTAAAATATCCTATCCAAAATAAGCCAATATGGAGCCAAAAGCAGAGATGAAAAGTGAACAAGTTCAAAACCCAGAAAACACTAGATCAGCCAAAAACAGAGCTTTGACAGACCCTCATCACCTTCTGTTAGCCTTTCCAACACGTATGGTGGCAAGAAATGAAAGGAAGGAAGACCTCTCTCTCCATCACTCTAAAGAGATTCAATCGTCATTAGACGAGAAATGAGAATGCCTATTTTTGATTCATTCACTCTTCCTGATGAGCCCAGTGAAAGTGTTGAAAATTAATTCAGCAAACTATTTTTCCCTTACAAGCTACTCAATAATCAAAAATATAAAGAAAAAGTGACTGCAATTGTAAAAGCACTATAATATCCATATACTTCATATATCTGTAATAACACATGGTAAGCCCTGCCAATTTCAGAGCCTCTTCTTCCACCACCCACAACTACTTCCTTTTATCTTATCAGAAAAACAGCTCTTCACCGCTGTAGGCTAATTACACCATCTGTTTAGCCCCAGTACAGTAACACTAAGATATGGCACATTAATTCCTTAACTTTCCCACATGGAACAGCTTTGTGTTGCCCTTGTACATGTAAAGAGACATAGGCTGGGCAGAAGAAAAGGGGGGGGGGGAAGAAAAAAAAAATTATCAGCCTCACGTTATTTGTATTCCCTCTTCCTCCACCACAGCTCTGCTGCCAGCCTTCACAGGGATTTAAGCAATCTGACAATTTCTCTCCACCTCACCTCAGTACAATAGTGCCAGTTGTCAGGACCAGCAACAGAAAACATCAATCACAGGAGCACATACAAAGGAGGAGGCAGAATCTATGCAAGTTTGCACCACTCTTAGTATCAAGCGAGCTGCCTCTCCCTGTGGTGGACAGAAATGGCTGAATCCCAAGTTAGAGCCTCCCTTGGGAAACAGAAGATCCACAGCCTTGCATTGAAAAATGGGATTTTTCCAGCTTTTGGAAAACAGAACACCCCCCCACACCACTTGCTTGCTCCAAATCAAACATTTCCTGGACCATGCACCAGGACCAGACACAGCACACAAACTCCCAATTGTCCACCAGGTGGGAAATGCTACTCACATACTCAGCATGTAACACGTTAACATAGCTTGGAAAGGGCTACACAAAATCCCTCATCTTTTCCTCAAGCCCATCTCAGCTCCTTAAAATAAGCCAAAAGATTGAAGAACATTGTCATTTTGAATTCCTTATTTAAGTCAGTCCCAACTAAAAATAAGCCCGTGACTTTGGGGTGTGAATCACTGCAAGACCATGCAGGAATCTGAGCAAGCCCTGCACTATCTTGCTCAATGTCAACAGCCTGGGTTTGAGAGTCTGCACCTTCCCACTGGAGACCATCACTCCATGCTCCCTCCCAGATCCATCAGGAGATAAAGTGATTTAACCTCTCTTTATGTCTCAGATAAAATTACATAGGAAAGAGTTTACCCAGCTCAAATTGAACTTGTAAAGAGGGGAGGCAGAAGGCATGAAAGGACAGTCAGCTCTGCACAGCAGAATTTACAAGCAGCTACATGTAGCAGCCACTTCAGCCAGCAAAGCTTCAGCAAGAGAACACGTTTGCATCCCTGCAACTTGAAAGAATTTTCTTGACAACCGAAAAGTCAGAAGACTTGCGCATAATTTGAAACACATCTGGGAGTCTTTGTGTTTCCCTCCTCTCTTCCCCCTTAGATGCACTCCTGCATTTGCAATGCAGTGATACAAAACCCCTATTACAAAGACACATTCCAGTTGTTTTCATCTGAAAAACGTACTTACTATTGACAACCATTAAGATTACACCAAAGGTGAAAGGAAAAATCCTTTAACATTTAACATCACTTTTCACTTCTCAGCCAGATAGTTTTATTAACAATTATTTATAGATTGCTGTTTCTGCTATGTGTCACAGGCTTGATTTTGTTTGGGGTTTTTTTGTGTGGTTTTATTTGTTTTGTTTTGGGTTTTTTTTGGGGGGAGGGGGGTTTGAGGGTTTTTGTTTGTTTGTTTTTTAATTTGGCATAGTGAAGGCTGGAAAGGGGAAAGCCAAAAATAACAGAATAGTTCATCTTACAAAGATTGCTCAAGAGGATATTTGCATTCATCTGTATGACAGTAAGGACATGGGTCACAGGGAACAAACCAGGACAGAGAGGAGGTGGGAAAGAGAAAAGGTGAACTGAGCTCAATGTCTCTGCCCTCAGGTCCCATCAAAAGTGAATAGGTGTAGATAGGATAGGGACAAAAATCAAAGTATTATTTCCTTTCCTTGATAAAATACTCTGCTTGTGTCTATGCATATAATTTCAAATTTATAAACCAAGTACACAGCTATTCTTAATATTGCATACAGAAATTAGCAATGGTTTCATAACTATATCTCTCCTGACCTTTTTAGTGACAAAACTATTCAAAAGGGAAGCAAGAAAAGGAGTGGGAAGTTACTTCAATTAGGTAATTGCAAGTAGAGAAACATTAAACACTTGGCAAAACCACCCAGCTATCATCCTGTTATTCACGAGTGCCTCACACAAACCTTATCTGTACAAAACAAACCTTAATACAGCCACAGCTCAGTGAAACTACCCAAGGAGTGGGCTGGCTCAGATTCAGGGGTTCCTAGACAGTAAGGTCAGGGATACACTGTGCAAGACACACTTCATGTGGCATTGTACTTGTTTCTATTCTCTCAGGCACTTTGCTATCATGGAGATAAAAATGTAGAGCCAAGCATTCAGTGCT
The DNA here is from genome assembly GCF_003957555.1 of Calypte anna. Lineage (NCBI taxonomy): Eukaryota > Metazoa > Chordata > Aves > Apodiformes > Trochilidae > Calypte > Calypte anna. The sequence goes on along the minus strand of NC_044246.1, from coordinate 61,731,606 downwards.
ATGACAGCTGTATCTGCCCTTCCAGCTAATGGAAAAGTACCAAACATCAACACTGGCTCGTAGAGAGGAGGATCACACACAATCACTGCTGTCATTTAACATGTCCCCTTCCCACTCTCAGTCAACAGCAAGGCCAGGGTAAGTCACTAGTTAACTTTATTAACCAGGTCATCCATTAACTTAAATTGTAGGACAGAAAGTACATAATCTGTATTTATCAATTTTGAAGAGGTGTGCAGTGGGCTTGTTTCTTTTTCAAAGTCCTTTCAAAGTCACTTTGATACCACAAGTCTGAAAATTTTGCCAGATCTTGAGCTAAAAAAACAAGTGCATTCTGTAATACAAGAGAAATTCTACTAACCAGCCTATCATCTTCTCTTACCTTGATTTATAGCAAGTATTTTTATGCTTAACAGGCGAACATAAAGAAAATACTATTTGCGCACAGAGACTGTCCATACACAAGTCTTGTGCCCCAGTATATACTTGGTATAAAGCAGGTGTCCTTCTAAAAAAACAAAACAAAATAAAACAAAACACTACAACAAAACCCCCCAACCAAACCAAGAACTCCAATTATTCCTCCCCTCTCCCCAGTGAGAACACTGTCATCCAGGTAAGATGCAAGTGAAACAAGGCAGTTGTGTTGCATACACTGTAGCTCATTAAAGCACAAACAAAATCAGCTTTAGTTTTACATGAAGAAAGGGATTTACAGCTTGATGAGAAACAAATGGCCAAAAACCCCACTGCAAACTTGCAACCTAATTAAACGCCTTCTGTTACACATAGCATGAAAACTACCACCACTGCTTTTTATGCCTATAAAACCAATCTTCCTTCTAACTGTTATTTACCTCCCGTTGACCAAGTGCAGAAAAATGCTGGCATGCACTCTCCAGGATTTCCACAAGCTCCTACAGATAGTATAGTTCCCTGTACTGCCACTCTTGTGCAAGCTTGCAGAGAAACATACCTATATCCCCTAAAAGAGGGAGTTCTGTTTCTGGGTGTCACACATATTTGACATTTAGAAAAAGCATTGTCAATAACTTAATTTTCTTTTAATGTCGAGTGTAATATATACCACTAAAGGTTAACAGCATAGATAATTTCCCTAATCCCAAAATTTCATAAGAGAAGTCAGACTTTGGAAAGATGACTCCCTTGAAACATTTGGCAGCCACACAGCTGGGCTAAGTAAGTACACATGGAATCCTAAGCACCTCTTTAGTATTTCTTTATCACTCCAGTACATCATTGTATCAGACACAACGTTTAATCTTGCACTTCTTAAATTTGAAAGCAAGTATTCACTAACATTTGAAATTATTTAAAACAGAACTCCAAACTCTTAAAAACAAAAGTAATTCAACTGCACATGAACACTGTAAAGTATCAAAGTCTCCCTGTGATGCCAGAAAATAGAAAATAAGAGAAATAATGAGCAGTCAAAGCACTACAATCTTAATGCTTTTCAAGATTTTGCACATGATGCAAAACTCTGACAGCTACAAGGCAAATCTTTACTCTGTATCTGCCTGCTAGCGCACCACCAATTCTTTAAAAAAAGACTCCTTTCACAAAAGGTACAATAAGAACTGCAGAGTTCAAAGTAAAACACAGGAGATTACTTCCTAAATTTCAAAAGTCCTTCACGGAATTCAATAACCTATTATACAAATACTCAACCAATTATGTTTTCATATCTGGAAAACAACAGTCAGTTTAGCTCCTAGTCAGAAGTTTTGGTAAAGGGTCAACTGAGGGAAGGCAAGAGACACCACAATATCTATTGGGGACACCAAGAGAATGGGAGGACAACACTGGGAACAAATGGCTATGAATAAATACCCATTCACTGTTGTTTTCTGAGGTCAGGTTTTTATGTAGAAAACCAGACCTATGAACCTTCCCTACTTGCAACATTATCAGAATTCCTAAGTATTAAAAGGCCTTCTGAGGAAACAAATCTCACCCTTTTTTACCATAGTCAATGTATGAACCCTGACAAAATAGGTTTGATAGCCCAATGCGAGTCCATCTCACCTATTAAAAACTTCCTGCTAGAAAAAGCTCCCAGGAAAGGTTGCCTTTAACTATCCTGGAAGTTTAAATCTTGGGGGGTGGAGGGAAGGGAATAAAACATAACAAACAAAACCAAAAATATCATGACAGTTAAGCATAAACTCTTCCCAGAATCAAGCAGCTGAAATGATCTTCCAGTGATCTGGTGGAAAAATAACATGACCAGTACAGAGACACGTGAATTTACACTCTGAAAGCAAATCCTCACAAAAAATACTGTCCAGATACAAGGGTGCCAAAATTACTTTCCAAGAAGTCTGAATTTACATCACAGATGTAGCTACATAGAGACTTTCTAAAACCAAGTATTACATAGATGTTACACATACGAGATTGATTTACTTTTTAAGCCATACACCCTCCCCCCACTTGCTATCTCCACTATACTTCTTCACACCTCACATTTTCTTACATGAGTAAGTGAACTCCTGTAGAGTTAGTTTGTTCAAGCACACTGCTCAGATAAAGGACAGGTTACAGGCATCTAGAAACAACACGTGTTAATGATCACTTGATTATTATTTTTCACTGGATTTTACAAAACAACCCTAATACTATAAAGAACACCCCATGTCTGAATATTCGGGGTACAAGAGGACAAACACTAATTTTTCAGGTACCACTTTATAATCCAGCAACTGTAACTATCACACCAACTCACATTATTTTTGTCCCCCTATTTTCAACACTTCCCAAAGAACTTCAAAGATACTTATATCCAGGTTCCTTTCTGTCATACAGACTTCCTTCCCAAACCATTCCCTTGGTTGATGGATAAAGGCAATGACATTTTCTATTTGATTACAGAAGCATTTATATCTCCATTTCACAGCAGAAGTAACTGGGGGTATTGCTGTTACCAACTACACAGAATCAGGCATAGCAAGCAAAATCCCAGGTTTTTTCCTCGTCCTGCTGCTCAGTAGGTTTTCTATAACTTCGTACTACATTAAAAGGAAGAAAATACTTTCCAGTGCTTCTGTTCTGCTTCCGAGACTATGCACTAAATCCTATTTCAACATAACTTAAGCACCAGCTTCTTTCCACATGTACCACAGCACACACCAAGCCCACAGCTGCTGCAGTCAATGGCATGCTTGAAGTTCATGCCCTACCTTATCCTGTGAGGACTTGTTCAAATACCTAAACCTTTAGCTACACAAGGAAGTTGGAAACAAAGTGCTGACAATGAGAAGGCTAAAAAAACACCCAGCCTTCACTGACCATCTATTTTCTCTCTAGCTGAGGAAGGTATAGCAGAATCCAAGTTGTTCTGATCCACAACATGAGTTACCAAAACCAGGTAGAAGGCAGTGCTTGGCAGATGCTGCCCCCTCCCACTAGAGCACCTCTCAGCCCTTCAGACTGCCAAAGATGCATAGAAAGCCTTCCACTTCTTTAATTCAAGCCAATCTAATGAGAAAAACGCTGCTGACTTGCAGTCCACTGATGCCTAAATACTGAAACCAAATCCAGTCAGGGAAATCAGAGGTCTCTGAAACAGATATCACCCATGTACCTTCAAACAGATTGGACACAACCTAACACACTTGTGTTCATTATTGCTAGAAGAACAGTCAAACATCAAATGTAGCACCAAATTAGGATCACCTCATCCCATATTAACCTTTGGGTTTTTTTTTCTTTGTTTGTTTTTGTGGGGTTTTCTTAATCATCATAGATGGCTAGAGTTGGAAGGGACTTAAAAGATCATCTAGTTCCAACCTCTCTGCATGGGCAGAGCTGCTAACCAGGCTGCTCAAGGCCCCATCCAACCTGGCCTTCTGAGGCAGGGGGAAGCTGCATCTTCCCTGGGCAATCTGTTCCAGCATCTCACCATCCACACAGGAAAGAATTTTTTCCTAACATCTAACCTAAATCCCCCCTCTTCAAGTTTTAAGTCATTGCCCCTTGTTCTCTTTCTACCCACCCATGCCAAAAGCCCCACCCCAGCTTTGTTGTAGGCTCTCTTCAGATCCTGAAAAGCCACTATAAGGTCACCTTGGAGTCTCCCCTTCTCTAGGCTGAACAACCCCAACTTCCTCAGCCTATCTTGGTACAGGAGGTGCTCCAGTCCTCTGATCATTGTAGTGGCTCTCCTTTGGACAACTCTGTGTCCTTCCTGTGCTGGGGACTCCCAAACTGGACAGCGTACTCCAGCTTGGGTCTCACAAGAGCAGAGTAGGAGGGGAGAATAAGCATGTAAAGATTCTGCATTTCTACCTGAAATAGCTTTCTCCTCTTCCAAAATAACATCACAGTGAAGAACACTATCTAGTACTACCTTCACAGTTCAAGGCCTAATCACCTGTAATTTCTTTCTTTTTTTTTTTTCGCCAAAGTATTACTTCAGCTGTGACAATTAGCCCAATACTTTAAAATTTGAAAAACTGTGATTCTAAGAACCTAATTTTATCCACAAATTCTCAAAATAATATTTTGGCACATTAAGGTCTTCTGTGTATTAGGTCATCTCATTAAAAAACTGATGCTTTTAGAATTTGTTTTTAAATATTTAGAACTCAACTCTTATCTCGGTGATTTTGGTTCATCTGTGGTATCCCATGACATCAGTGCAGCTCCTAAACCTAAGATATTACTTTTTAATAGCTCCATTAAACATGTTTCAAGATACAGAACAATTTTGTGAGACCTAAGGGAATGAAAAAAAGAAAGGAAAATTATGTGTGAGTCAACACAAGCTTCTCTTTACTCTCTAAATATCTACACATAAGACTATTTCATAACTGCATTCTGCCTTGGACTTTCTGATGGCAAATGATCATTAATTGTTTCCTCCTACTACTCAAGAGGAAAAAACTAGAAGGAAACTGTCAGTTTTTAATACCTCATAGTAGGTGGTATATGAAAAGCCTAACACGTATTCAAAAATACTGATTTAATCTATAATAAAATTTTATTATACAGTTGGACACTGCATTATCCACTAGCATCCAAATGGGTTTGTTTATGCAAGCAGCTTTTTTAATTATAATTTAATATTCCCCATTGTTGGAGTGACAGTGAAATGCGCTTGGTTTTTTTTCCATAAAAACTAGAACAACATGGGAACTCAGAAACGAAAGCTCCGTGTGTGATGGTGTTAATACAACTTCTGGGAAGGGAACTACTTACAAAACCAAGAGGATGATTCAAACTCTCTTTTTATATTTGTTCTTTCATTCTTCTGCAGTTGAACATAAATTAAGATTAATCATTCCAGAATTTTGCATTATCTCATTTCATAGAAATAAAGTTTTCACAAAAACTTACTGTACACAAATTTCACAGAAATTTACAATGTTTTTTTCTGGTTGCTTTTGTCTACTGAATATAACCTTAAATTTATATAAAATATCTTTCTATAACCTAATCTGGTTTTACAGCTAAAATTACTGAAAACCTTGTTTCTGGAGAGCCTGCAAACATCCATCTTACATTTGTTACGAGAATTAAATGTCCCAAACCTCTTGTAATAGTCATTACAGAGAACCTGTGAAGTACAGGCAAGAATGAGTAGCCTCATTAACCATTTGTCAATTTTACTTAACAGTCCCACATGAGCAAATAATTGGCTGTCAAGCAAGCATCACCTACCAATTCTCCTTCAAAACTGCATGGCAAAAGTGAAGTAACTGCAGTCTACACAACGATGAGGTTTTGCCTCCAAATGTCTTTTCCCCAACTATTTGTCTTATCCCTCAAACAATTCCCCAACTTCCCTGAAGTCACTAAACTGAAATGCAGTAAGATAAATTGAGACAATATATGCATGTTCACAGACCACAAATCGAGCCATTAAAATCCCTGTATCTACTAATTCTGGCTCCCAGTTTGCCATAATCGCTCATCCTGAGAACAAGATGCCCTGATGGAAATAACACAGGTTAAACTTAGCAATGATTACAAATCTGAATCATTAAACTGCCCACTTTATCTGAATAGTGCCAATACCTTCCTTTTTAATATTTCAGATTACAACTTCAATCCTGAGATGTGATATATCAGGATTTACAACTATCCTATATACTTTACAACTTGGCATTTACATCACTGATAATGGCACCTCTCTCCAGGAGGTCTGCAACCAATCTGTCAAGCACATCCTATTTCAGCAAATCTTTCTAACCAAGCATACACAAAACTCTCTATTTTAAGTGATCTGCCAGCTTCTCTCTAATGCACTAGATGCCAAATTTGAATAAAAGGGAAAACAAGACTGACAAGCATTCAAGCCTGATGAGATGTATGCTAAAGCTGCAGTTTTCTGTACAAGGCCAGCACTTCAGGTACTGACCCTGAAAGGGCAGCCCTCTCCTCGAACACTCATCCTTCCACTGGCATCAGAGGAATGATACAAATGAGCAGGCCAGAAGGCAAAACACCACCCTTCTGGCAGCAATACAGAGGACGTGCAAACAAGAAGTTTTTAGTACACAGTAAGAACAGAAAACATCCTTCAGGCTCCTTCTCCACCAGTACAGCCATGTCCCCAGTGAATTTCCTACTCCAATAAAACTTCCTCTGTTGAGTTTGTTGTTGTTATAAAGAGAAAATATCCACTTGCAAACAACATAAATCATTCCTTTTGTAGCCCTACAAGTTCTTTCATGCCCTTCATTAAAAGAAGAACACAAGTCCTGTACAGGCAAGTACAAAACAGTCAAATCATCTGGAAGATAATCACTGGGAGAGGAGATCTCCAGAAAGAAACAGTGATGAAGGTAGCCTGACTTCAGCGTATCAGTCTCTACATCCTACAAACATGGATTGTGCACTGTCCATCCTGTCTTCATCACTGGCCCTTGCCTGACTGCTAATAAGTTACTTTAATCTTGTTTCCTGATCTATATCACAAAAACAAACAAACAAAAAAAACCAAACCAACAACAACAAAAAGCAGATTTACTTTGCCAGATTAACTTTTTTTAAAATATGGACAAATTTTTAAAAAAATCTGTATTTCACAGAGTTAGTGCAAGGACAGACAGGTGAGAACAGAGGATTTGAGAGCTGGAAGGCAGAACTAACAGCTGGAGATTGTATTCACCCAAGTGTGGTAGGTAGCAGCCAGACTTGTCTCCCTGATTCCTTTCTTAATCCACCATGAGAATGAGTGTACTTCAGCCTAGCTAAGGAGTCCACCAGAAGCAAATATTAATTCCTTCTAGCAAGTATTACATCTGTGTGGAAGGGCACAAGACTTTCAAGCACAAAAGAACTTCTAACCTTTCCCCAAAAGACTACTTTTAGTCATGGCTATTTTACAAATGGAATCAGACAACTTCCTTCCTCAGATAAACCAAGTATCAAAAGGCTTAACTGCACCAGTGACAAAATGTGCGAAGCTTCCTAACCCCTGCTAAATGATCAGCTCAACGGCAGAGATGCTGATTAAAATTCCATTAAGAATGCATTTTTAAAGCATCTATAGGAAGAACAAGCCCATTTATGGCATACTAAAAGATTCTTTTCCAAGCTCCTAGCTTGAGCAGAGAAAGGGAATCTGAGTCACTAACCAACAAGCTAACAAAAGACTAAAAAATACAGAGAGGAAAACTCAGTATTAAAAAGCACTATCAACATTCCTTGGTTTATGCTTTTTCTACTTTCTAACAGGCACATGAACCATGGACATGGGATATACATATTTTTACCTAGATCTGATCTTTTGTAGTTAGAGGGAAATAAATATATCTACACACTCAGACAATTACCAAGGGTATTTCTATTATACTGGAAGATATTCTGTTAATAGGTAGAAGCTTATTGCATAAACCAAATATATAGCTATGCCAATGTTATGAATAACTGGTAGGAAATATTTTACTCTCCCTTTTTGTGTCTTCAGTCAGTGGGAATAGCCATATATACTGCAAGAGAAACAAGGGAAGAGAGACATAAGTTTGGTGAGAAAAAAAAAAAGAAAAAATTTATCACTAAGCTAACTGCTATGTTAGCCCTTAGCTATTAATAGAATAGCCATTAGGATAGTTAGCTATTCTTCAGCTACTCCTTGATTAACATAATTAAATAAAATTCAGAGCGAGCAATTAAATACCTCAACCCAGTCTGAAGCTGACTTGAATGCAAAACTAGAACTTTTATCTGAACATTTATTTCTTTCCAGGTGTCCTCCCCTTCTACACTCACTTCTTTGCAGCTGAAGAATGTTCAGTGCTTCAACACAGGCAGAATGCTCTCTGTAAATCTTCATACAACAATTCATTTTATATTTTAACATCATGGCTAGGAGGCCAGTTTGGAGGTGGGTTGAGTGACATGTGGAAACTAATCATGGGGAGGAAAAAATATAGTGTCTTTTTTTCTAAATTGAGGTACAAAGGAAGTCTTTTTCCTACATAACAATCTATATATATGAGGATGGTAAAGATGTACAGTCTACAGTGATAAACACAACTGTTGAGATGTTTCAATTAATACAGGGCTTGGGTCTGGGTTTCTTTGTTTTGTTTTAAAGAAAATAAAAAACATGTTCTGAGATGCTATTTAAATCAATAATTCAATGCTAAGCCTTAAGCTATAGGTAACAAATTGCTGCAGTCTGTTCCAATATATTTACAAGAAAATGTTTGACTGATGTGTTCAGGGTAGAAAAGGGTAAATTAAAATGACTACTATTTGAATGCACAACACCAAACTATTTCTCAAGATGATTTTTGAAGGCTGCATGAACTTTTCAGTGAGTCTTCCAGTATGACTAACAACCCATACCTAGAGTTATAGTGGACTTCAGCTCTTCAATAATACATCTAATAAAAAAACTGTTCCGAGGAAGTGACTGAATAAGGTCACAGTAGGTTTGTTCCTTTTTTTTTTTTTTTTAACTGAAATCAAACTATAGCACCAGTTACATAAACCCCACCTTTTTATTTTACTGATGAGCCCTCTTCCTTCCTTTCATTTTACCTTAGCATGATAGAAGAGTTACATTTGTGATTTAATCACCCATTTCACCTCTCAAGTGACACAACAAGCAATCTTTGTATATTGTCTTGCAATACACATAAGACTTCAAAGTATTAGCACACTGTAATATTTAAAAGCAGTATTTAGTCAACCATTTTTTTCTTCCATTATTCCCATTTGACTTGTATTCTAAGAGATGGTTAAAAGCCATAATCAAAAGTCTCCTATAAAGTACAAAAGTAATCAGTATATGGACTACCTAATAAAAGCCCTTCAATTGCAGAGTACCTTTAGCTTATTGGAGCACAACTCTGTATTTTCATATACTCATATTTTCAAGACTGACAAAAGCAATCATCTCCTGTAATTCACAGTCAATTGTGAATTGCTACTCTACAGCATGTTTCACTACACTGTGCAGTAAATGGCATTCTTATTTACTGAAAACAATCACTCCTGATTTACATGAATTTGCAGACAGGGAAGTTATCTCCTAAGCATTACATTGTCAAATACACATCATTCTTGGACCAAGTACAAAAAATTTCAGGTTCAACTTGTTTTAAAACTTAAATAGACCACTCGCCCTTTTCAAAACTAGTAGTAGCATTAACACAAACCTTTTGATTATTCCATGGTCTGAGGCATAACTGATCACAGAAAAGACATATAATTTTCAGCTATTTAATGATATTGCTTCCTCTGCCTGGTGACAATAACTAATACTGTCAATAATCCTTGAAGATTGCCTTTGGAACATGTATAGTCTCTTTGGCATTGAGACTTAGAAAAAACCAAAACTAAACAAAACAAAGAACCAACCCCCAAAACTTTATTTCATTTCCTATTACAATCAACTGGTTTATATAATAGATCAAAGTACAAATAACAGGATATCAACTTTATGTTGGTTGGCTACAACACATCATATTTTTTCATATTTTTACAGTGAGTAACAGAGGAATTTCAAGAATTCATTCTTACACAGAGGCATGCTATCAGCCACTGCTGAAATGGGCCTCATAATCCAACCTCTTTATATGTTTTGCTACATGCAAACATTTGAAAGAAATTCTTCTAAATGGACTACGGTAAACTTTATTTGAAGGCAACTACCATTTTGCTCCTAGATTCATTAGCTACTTCTCCTTTCAAGACAGCCAACAAGATGAGATGCTCCACCAACACAGACACTGTCCCAACCACAAAACAGCAGAACACAACCAGCCACAGAACTGATAAATTCACCTGACTGCATTGTAAACCTAAATGTATAGTGGTTTGTGTTTAATGGGCAAAAAAGTAGTGGGTAACCCAAAAGTGAATGTCCACTCTAGGGAGCCAAGGCTTAAACCTACAGTCACCCAAGTGGCAATAATTTTGTAGATAGTGAAAATACTTTCTCATGAAGGGTTAACCATTCCCACTCTGGGCCTGTCTCCTCTGAAGTGCCAAATCACCACTCCTCTGACTGATACCACCAGACACCACTGCTTCTTTTCATTGTTTTTACACTGCAGAATTACTACAGTTAAAAAGATCTGTAACCACATTTCACTTATAAATGTAACTCCGAACTATGACTCCTTTGGGATCAATGAGGCCTCGTCTCTGGCTGTAGACACCAAAGGAAACGAGTGCTCTACGACTACTGTAAAATTATTTTTCTAGAAGACAGCATGCAGGTCTTACAGGGCCTCCACACCTGATGCCAGGTATAACTTTGCCTCATTTAATTTATGGTCTCATTAAAATCTATGCAATACACTTTCAGCAGCCTTGAAGACAGCACTGATGACTTAAAGTGGACTATCATGGCAAACAGTGCCATGAAGTCCTCCCCCAGGGGTTATAAGCCTTTCAGTGTTCCTCTCCTGGAACTGATTCATTGCACTGATAGGCTTTGAAACATATAACCCATTAACTGCATACTTTCTCCAGATATACAGGAAACAAAACTTTCTCATATTCAGTTGTGAAGCTGAGATTCATCTCACTAATCACATGGAAAGACAACAGCAACACAATTTACAGGCAGCAAAAGGCATGCCCCACCATAAAGCCCTTTTTTTTTTTTTTTTTTTTCCTAAAAAGCCCACAAATGAAAGGAAACAAACCAAGAACTAAACCAAACCCTCTATGTTATTCAGTTCATCTCATGCCAAAGCATGAAGTCACTGAATACACAAAAAGATCCCGACTTCTTGGTTGATTCCTTTACCATACTATCATCAAAATACTTCTGAGGGATATTCCAAATCAGAATAAACAAAAACCTACTGAATGTTTTGTGTTTCTTGCACTTTAAGGAGTGTGTCTTCAGGGTAAAGCCACCCAGATTTCAGTCCATAGCCAATATACATCAGTCTCCGAATTCGACACTGTCTGAATATGGTGGTGAATATTGCTCAACTAAGCCTGCCTTTGGTTTAGTCCTTTTTCTCCATTATCTGACCCCAGTCCTTCTGGACTGCTAATAACGTATTAAAGAATGACTCCCCCAGCTTAAAAGGTAGTGCAGCATTACCCTTCATTGCACAGTTCAACCTCTTCATTTGTCTCTAAGCATTCTGTGTAAGCATTTGCTTTTCATGGTAACTACCTCCTTTGATTAACTGTTATGAAAGCCTCTATCAGTAGGGTATCTTTTAATCTCATATCTTCCAACAAACTTTCAAAATCCTTTTACAGTGGACTCTACCCTCGAGGTCTGAGTTTAAGCTGCACCCTCCTCGTTAACTATAATATAATTGCTCTCAGCCCAAACCTGTTTTTCTCCTACCACCAGAGCTCCACTAGACAATGCTGACGAGGCATTTGTAGACTGAAACGTCCTGGCAGGTTCACTCCAACAGCATAATGCTTTAGAGGTATTATTGCACAGACCTGATTAGTTCAGAAACTCCGCACAAGCGTGCGTAGCGTCTCCCTACAGGCACATAAGAGGTCACAAAAAAGGTCCTTCAAAGTCCAAGGTTGCCCTTATTAGCATGCAGCTCTGTGTCTCAATACCACCCATTTGTTCTATTTATACCCTAGGACCTCTCACCAAGCATTGGATGAAATTCTCTCCTACTTTAACCCTTGAAAATGCCAGTCACTACTAGCATTGAGAAAAGAGTTTTACAAATTGCTCGTTTTGATTAGAGCAGCCAGTGCTGAAACCAACTATTGTCTATGGTATTTGTTCCTCCTTCACTTCCACACCAGGAGCTTTCAGAAATTGTCCAGTCACATCTCAAACACATCCTTTTTTTTTTTTTTTATAATCCTTTTCCATTGATAATTGATCTCAGCTCAAAATTTATTTTACTGGTAAAACTTCTCTACAAGGAGTTGTGCCTTCATGGCTTTTGCTTTATACTTGAAGTTTCAGTTGGCCTAGGGGAATATTCAGGAGGACCATCTCTGAACCAAAGAATTCTTTCCAGTGGATTAAGTGTATGTCTCCAATCTTCAGCAATTTCACTGTATTTGTTAAAGGAAATACACTCATAGTTCAGCATGGTTTTTTTTTAAACTACTTTTAATTTCTCCACTTGTGATTTTTGCATACCTCCCTGTAAAGAACGCTTGTTTTATTCATCAGCATGTTGTGAATGTCCCTTATCAATTGCCAAATCAAATTCCAATTTAAATTAAACTAACGTGTCTCACAATATTCTTCAAAGCCTTGCCACTAGGCATTTGTCCCTCCCAGTTACATACTCCTGAGACACATGCCAACAACTACCAGGTTTCTTTCTCCTGTTGCCTCCTAACTTATTATTATTACTCCCTATACAGTTTGCAAAAACGACAGCAACTGCTTCGAAGTTGTACTGAAGTAGTAGTGAAATCATCAGTAAGCTTCATATTTAGAAGCTGCTGAGAAAGAAGTTTGGAAATTACAGATTAAAAAAAATAAATGCTGCTTAATTTCCTACTTTCTAAAACACATTTAAAAGCGAAAAAAAGTGTGGCTAAAAAACTTACAGGATTTTTTTCCCAAATAGAGACTGCAGCTCAAGACAAACATGCAATACTTTTTATACCTCCCTGAGCTTCCTTTACTCCTATCAAAGCAGATTCTACATGAGCAAAATATCCTAGAGATGAAGGGGCCTGTCAGCCTTGCTGTACCATACGGAGTATAAAAATATTAATTAGCAAGTTTTCAGGATAACTCGCTCTTTCCTCCACTGTGGAAAACAGAAAACAAAAAGAACACTCATGAAAATAAACTCTACCACTTAATTTTTACAATACCTAGCATGTTTCACCTTTTATTCCTCCCTGCTTCACTTTTTTCATGTAGCACAGGAGGCAGGTAGCAATTCAAATGCAGTAGCACATCTGCTTAGTATTGTTCTGAAATGGTTATAGGTTTACTATGTGGAATATAAAATTAATTATCAAAGTGCAACAGAGAAAGTTGTACAAATGGTGCAGATTTGTCCATAGAAGTATGGAAGTATTCCCGTTGAAACATTATTCTTTAAAAAATTTGAGTACAGAAAACAAACCCCTTCCTCTCATAAGGAAGTTTCTCACAGTATTTAGTACATCAGAAAAAACACAAATTCAACTGCAACATTCCACAGCTGCCGGTACAAAGGACATGCAGCAAGTGTTAAGCATTAAACCAACACAAACAGCAAATCGATTTTCCAGATGAGCCTTTTAGAGCATTTCAGAAATTCAAAATAGAGAGAAAGAGGCAGTAAAGGGGAACTATTAAAACTAAACTGCTTTGCTTTTCTGTAACTTATGTTACAGATGAAAGAGAAAACATAAGACATTACATTTATTAAATTATAATAAATTTATATATATATATTTATATATATATATATTTATATATATATATAAATTTACAGTTTGAAATTTTAATAGGAAACTGTTTCCAAAGTTGCAGAAGTCAAGCAGACATACTGCTTAAAATATACAACAACTTCTGTGCAGGTTATTATATATGTGCTGAAATTACTGCTCACACATACTATTTCTCAAAGTGACCATAAATGGCTGAATCATACTACCAGATAGGCAAATTCTTTTTAAAAATCAGTGTATGTGGTCCCAGTACTTAAGAAGTATCAAGACAACTGGATCCTTTGCAATTTACCCACCAAAGAGCTGCAGCCTCCCACAGACTTTGGAGGTTCAAGTGCATGCCTGAGCACTGCCCTTGCCAAGGCTGTGGCTGTCCTGCCACTCAAGACAACAGCAGTCCTACACCACAAATATCAAAAAATTCAAACTAAACAGCAGGACAGCGAGATGTTCTCTTCTACCTGGAACTATTTGGTAAGTAGCCCTCGCTAATAGACAGACATGCCTGCAATGTACTGACAGAGGGACAGCCACCTTAGCTCATAAAATTGCTTGCAAGATTGCCCTTGCCAGGCATGCTGTGGGCTTGGGAAAGATAGTGGAAGAACTATTACTCCTACGGCATAAATAAGTTGCACAGACTTGAAAAAGTGGTAAAATAAATTTTATGGTTTTGTGACAACATGAAGACAAGAGTGGGAGAGGAGGAAGAATTTTACTGCTACGTTTCCACATTCAAATTCTCAACTGTTTCAGTTACATCAGCTTTTCCATGAGGCTAACAGACTTTCCTTATTTTTTTTAACATTTCTCCAGCTTCACGCCTTAATCCCATTAATTTCCATGAACCTTTGAGAAAAAGAGGATGGCTAATAAAACGAAATTCCTGATTTTTCAGGTGACAGATGAGGAATCCAGGGGACAAAAGTTCACACAACCTTAAATAAACCCATCATTGTCCTGACCACGACTCTAGAGGTGCTTAATAAAATTTAGGCACATACATTGCTGACGTATGTACCTCTCTCTTCTCTCTAGTTTGGGCTCGGAATACCTCAAAACAAGCACGGAAAAAAACCAAACCAACCAAAAAAAAAACCACTTTCAGCTATATACCGCTAAAACCGGCAATTCTCAGCCGCAGAACGCTAAGTGAAGAAGCACCTAAGATCAGAACATGAGCGCTGAAGAGGGCAGTGGGGGGCAGCTCCGCGGGCGCTGAGCGCAGGGGGGCGGCGGTCGGGAGAGGAGGGCGGGGGGCGTGCGCGTGTTCTCCAGCGCCACCTGCGGGCCGCGGCCGGGACCCCGAACCCGGCACCGCTCGGGACGCGTTCGGCTTGGGAGGGGGACGGCACGGAAGGTGGTTTAGAGAGAAAGCCCACAGCAAGGAAAACAAAAGCAAACAAAACAAGCCCGCCACAATATTTGAGGAAGCCTGAACATTTCTTTCTCGTTTTGTTTGGTTTTGTGGTTTTTGTATTGTTTGGTTTTTTTTGGTTGGTTGGTTTTTTTCTTTAAGCCTCTTTTGCTTCACCCGTAAAGGAGGAAAAAGGGCTTGATCGAGACAGGAGAGAAAATATTATGCTGGGGGATACACGGATCAGAAGTCTGAAGTCAAACACACTCAAGCCAACTGCTTCCCAACAGCAAGGGGACCAAAGTCTAAGGCCACAAGAACATCCCCCAGACTGTATTGGTTATTATAGCAATAGGAAACAATAAAGCAGCTTTGTCTACATTAGAAAAAAATAAAAAAATAAAATAAAATACACCTACCAAGTTCCTAATAAATTCCTGCTCCACTTGCAAGCCTAAGCTCTGCAAGCTGGGACCGCCTGCCTGGGCATTTCCCCATCTGCTGACTCTTCCTGCCACCTGCTTTGCTGAAGGTCCCAGAAGGTCCCCCAAGCAGGGTCTTCATGGGTTGCACTACCAGGAGGGAAATACCATCCAGAGACAACTTCTATAGCTCTCAGTCGACTACATGCTTACAAAGGCTCATCTGGCAGAAAGTTTCAACCTCACTGTAGCAGATGTCTCCCCCCATCCACCAGCCAGAGAGTTGGAGATAGATAACCTGAAAACACAAGAAATCCCTTCAGGGCCCCACTCAAATAGCTAGGGGAGAAAAAAGTACTTTTATGTAAGGTGAAGAGAACCAAAGCATACCCTGCAAGACTTAAGGCTTCTTTTCTTCTTTTCCAATGCTTTTTCATCATTTTACTTCCTCGTTCTTAAGTTACTGATTTCTGACAATAGGGATTTCCTTCTACAAATATGCCAGGCACAGTTTTACAGAAAATTGCTACATATGAGTCTTGAAATTCCAACAGAAATTAAAGTTCAGAGTCAGAAAATTAATACATGAAACTGTAAGCACTACATTCAAAGACCAAGAACATAATTTTTCTGATACATTCCATGTGGTTGTAGCTACTTGTAGTAAAGGCTACCACCCAGGACTTATGTCAACAGAAGGAAGATAGAATTCACATGAGTAACACCTGTGAAATCACACTACTTAAACATCTGGCAAAACATTTTCTGTTTACATTTCAAGTTAGTGTTGCATTAATAATTAGTGCATATTTAATTACACAGAAAATCTTTTTTCTTAAAATATAAATTAAATAAAAAGTTTAGTTCTTCTCTCACAGACACAAAAAATTAAATTTGGGGATTTAAAAACATGGCTTACAAGCACCTGAAATTGTCCAATATTTCTATTATCTCCCAATATAGGCTGCTTAAAGAAACATAGCAACATCACATGTAAAATAAGATGTGGCCAACCAATTGTTTGTTAGAACAATTTGCATGCACTTGCGTGACACCATGCTATGAGTAACTCAACTCTACATTCCTGTCTAAACAAATCTAATCTCTTCCTTACAACAAGCTCTGCAGAGCCTTCACATTGATTCTACCCAAGAGTATTTCTGGGCTATCTTTGGAATGCTTGTGGGGGGAGGGGTGAGCAACCAGAGGGGAGCAGAAGAAACACCAGCAAGTAATAAGTGAATATGGATGGAAGTAAAAACCTTCCCTTCAGGTATTGACCAAAAAAATTAAGCTATTCCTTATAAATCACTACTTGACTAGCACTGACCTTCACTAAAACATTTGCAAAGTTAATGCTGTCCTTTAGATTCAGCCTCTATGAAAAATGGCATTTCCACCTCCTCTTTTAACTTATGTTATTCCATTCATATGTGCTTGCACATTGGATCATAAATTACAGGCTGCATGTCCTGCTTTCCTGTTTCCCTTAAAAACTACTACTTATAATGGGCACATAGAGGTTTGCTACTAAAGTTTCATTAAAAAAAATAAAAATAAAAACTGAAAATAAGGTCAGGAATTTCATCTCTTAACTCAGATGCAAATTATACCTTTTTTCCTGCTCACACTCCTTACTCTTTAATTTAAGCTGCTGTTCCACAGCTTGCCTTGTGTTTCAGATCATGAGCTTTTTAAAGAAGGGAAATGAGACTAATTTTTTTATTTTTTTTTTTTTTTTGTAGGAAAGAGCCACTGACATTTACAGTTCTGTAGAAACATGCATACAAATTCCCTCACAATTTGTTTTCTTAGAAACATTCAAAAGTTTAAACAAGCTACAAATTTAAAATCTGTGCCAAAACTTAGTATTAATGTAGTTTGGTTTCATACTCTTTGCTGTTCACCATCACTCAGAGCTGAAGTCTTCAGACTTTGCACTATTAATGCTCACAAGTTATGGAACTTGGTAACTTGAAATTACATCATCTGCAAGAACAGAAGTCAAATGGATCAATCAAAAAGTCAAAATCAAGAGGAACATAATGAGCATGTTCTCAAAGGGTTTCTTCCACAGATGAAGTGAAGCAGTCAGTGAAGAGGAAGATTACTTCATCACATCACAAGCTAGATGTTCTCCCACTACAGTTCCAAAAGAGGAAAGCCTGCTTGCAAGGAAGCACAGTACCAGCTCTTTAATCAGAAATAAATTTTTTCAGGTGACAAATTTTTTTAAAAAGATAAAATGTGATTCCTCTAAATTCCAAAGTTTGTAACCATGGATTATAAGCACCTGTGATTTCGTGTTTTCTATTACCTCCAAAACAGACACACTGCATTTGTAAATGTGTGAGATTAAAAAACGCATTTCTGTAATGTAAAGTGTGATCAACCTTATGTCTTTTTTCTGTTGTGCATTCTGCTACTCATATGCAGACATTCTCACAGAGAATGTGGTTTTAAATCCCAAAAACCTTATTAAAACCAGGGAAGTTATAACAGCAAATTTCATAGCTTTCATAAAGCATTCAGTTGTTATACTGATGGCTATGGGAACATTAGAAATAATTTAAGTAAATCCTACTGGTCTTGTCCTCCTTTCATGACTTTAACAAAGGGATCTATAATGACCAGCAAAAATTAATTAAACAGGAAGGGTGATAAAACGTAGACATCTATTCTGAGATCTCCCAGAAGCATTAAAGTAATACCTCACTTAGCAGTAGCAGATGATAACATAAAACTTGACTCTTACAAGGCCTAGAACCAACTTTTACCTTTCAGCAAGATTCAAGATGAGATGCGGAAAATTTTACCTCTAGAAGTAATTTTGCAGCAAAGTGTTGGTTAAGAACACCATATGCAAAATGCTAGCTGTTCTATCCACCCAGACACCATGTATCACCGTCACAGCTCCCATGTAACTACAGCAGATCATCAGAAAACCCCTTTTGGGTTTTTTTTTTTTTTTTTTTTTTTTTTGTTGATTTTTTTTTTTAAGTCTGACTGGTAGAACAATTACTGTTTTAAGTAGCATCAAGTTAAGTTACCCTTCAGTGCTTATTATAAGGACTAAACAGCAACCAAGTGTTGTGTCTTAAGACAATTACAAGCAAAACCATATTTAACACCACATGAATGTACTATTGCCAGTGGGGAACAAGGTGGGGGGGGAAGGGGGGGGGAAGGGGGGGGAAGGGGGGGGAAGGGGGGGGAAGGGGGGGAAGGGGGGGGAAGGGGGGGGAAGGGGGGGGAAGGGGGGGGAAGGGGAAGTTTAACTGTTTCATTAGCCTTCCCCTTTTCAAGTCTTTCAGTATGAAATTACTATCAGTAACAGGCTGCCTCCCTATTTGCCTAACACTAAAGGAGGACTATTTAGGGAAAAAAAATTGCAGTAGGAAGAATGCACCGAATGTGCTGGCATACTAACTACAGTGTGCTCATGTTTATAAAAAGGTTTCCGCATGCTATCCAAGGAAAGTTACAAACAGCCTGACTACTAAATAATTTATAATAGGTGAAGCATACATTTTGAGTCCAGAAAGGGATGTAGATTTGATTACCAAATCTTACCTTTTACCACTTTAAACCACAGGAGAAAAATAACATTATAACTACAAGCACACAACATCCTTTAAGGTAACATTACTGCCTTTTTGAGTAGTTGAAAACATGATGAAGCGTCAAGGAGGCTACAGGAGATGTAACACAGGAGCTAGGGGATATTTTCATAGAGGAGACTTGGAGATGATCCTGGTATTTGAGTTGGTCAAGTCAGCACACAGCTCAATACAGGAATGCAAAATCTATTGGTATGCACCTATGAATGGTGGCAGTGAGCTCTGCACAGTGTTCAGGATTAAACAAATGGCATCCTTCCCCCAGAGCCAGATTGAGGGGAAAATTCTTGAGGATTTCAATTTTAAATGCAGGGATGTAGGGAGCCCAGTGGCAAAGAGTGAGCACTTCACTCTGACTAACCAACAGCTGATGGTCAACCCAAGTGAAAGCAATACACAAAGCCTTAACTCTGAAGCCCTAAAATACTACTGAGCCACATTTGATGGGGGAAAAGAAAAAAAAAAGAAAGAAAGAGAAAGAAAGAAAAAGAAAGCTTTTAATAAATAGAATGACAGATTAAAGGAAAGACAGAGTCTTGAAGTTCCTAACCCTAACCTAGTGGCCATACTGACTTTGGCCTCCCCCCTTCATGCCAGTACTTGTGCTCAACCAAGGTGCAAAACCAGGGATCTGCTGGTATTACCACTGGCCCTGCTGCCTCCCCATGGCAAGGCAATGCTTCTGGCCCTTCCTTCCACCTGCATGGCACCTCAGGGAATATTTTCCTGCTGGATTATCAGGATGTACTGGCAAACCAGGAACAGGCAGGTTCATGGCAATGAAAGGAGATGAGAGGCACCAGGGAAGCATCAATTCAGGTCAGACGGCAAGGAACCAACGCTAACCTTACCTCGCTGAAAACCACAAAAAGAAACATTGCTTGTCATCTAAACCCAAACATGTTCTTAACATTTTTAAGTTACTTAGACAAGTCAATTTCTACTTAAGCATGAGAAGTAAAAAATATACTTACTTCCACATGTCATTCACCAAAATAAAGTAGGCTTGGAGATGCAATTACCATAGCTACCTGCTTTACAGAGCACTAAACCTATATTTAAAGTTCAGCCAAAACTCTATCCTATGACAGCTTAAAGCTACCATGAGTCTTCCATAGCTCACAAGGCAGAGGCTTCAGCCAATCTCTTTCCACTTTTTTTTCCAGACACTTCACAGGGAAGTTGGTTACCATCCTCAGAGCAGGTTGAGCAGGAACGTCACAGGACTACTGAAGGAGAAAAGCAAAAGTGCAAACCACTGGTCCCAGGGCAGCACCAAAATTGCTGGACTTTTTTTCAGAGAAACTCCAAGACCCCTAAGCACCTGCCTCCAGGTGCTGAAAAACTTAAACTGAGCTGGAAAGCATTCTCCAACCAGTTCCAGAAAAATCACTATAAAAAAGAGCTCCACGTTAGGCAGGAAAAATCTATAACCACATGAAGTCCAACCTGCAGTTGATTATCCCAGAAAAAACACAGAAACATAGTCCCTGAATAAAATTATTTCAATTTGACAGCATGAAAAGTAACCCTTTATATTTCCCTCCTGATTTTCCTTCTGTTTGCATTAGTGAAAGCAATTGGAATGAATGTTCAAGAATTGGAACACAAGGGGGAAGTGGGGGGAGTGGTACTGTAATATATATCAAATATGGAGAAAACAAAAAAAATATATAAGGATACATACATGCACTGTACTGGTGACTTTCTAAATGGTCCTTGTCTCATGTAAAAAGAGAAAAGTCATGTTTAATCCACAAATTTGCTACAGAAAGAAGGTATAGCTTCAGTGAACACAGGTATAACAATACTGCAGAATCACTTCAGCAATGCCTGAGAGATTTCTTGTTTAATTAAGGTGTTCCTAGAAACACAAAGAGGGAAACAGAAACATCAGTCTTCCTGAACATAACCACATTCTTGAGTTTTTCATCTAAGTGCCAAATGCCCTTTCTCTACATTAGAATTTTGCATCAACTAGCCTGAAAGCAAAAATAATCACACATCTCATTCCTTCCCCTCCTTGTTCAAGCTAGGAGTATGTAATATACGTAACGCATATGGCTCACTGTGAGCTGTGACTTACACATACTTACTTGACAAGGAAGAAAGCCCCAGGGCCAGTATTTGTAAGAATAAAGCAGATCATACTAATCTGGCTCTAGGAATTTAAAGACTGGTATCATATTGCAAGTGGTTACCCACTCAAACATAATTTCTCCTCAGGTTTTATTTCTACTTGAGCTGCCAGCAGTGTTAATCAACTCATTCAAGCAGCACATATTACCAGTACAGAATCCAAAGAAAGCTCTAGATCCTACACAGAACATTCTCCAATACACAAAATCACATGAAATTTAAATTTAATTGGTTTTGATATCCTTCTGAA
Source organism: Calypte anna (assembly GCF_003957555.1). Lineage (NCBI taxonomy): Eukaryota > Metazoa > Chordata > Aves > Apodiformes > Trochilidae > Calypte > Calypte anna. The sequence goes on along the minus strand of NC_044246.1, from coordinate 61,709,985 downwards.
TAAACCAGTTTCCACTAGCGAGCTGGAAGCCTACATGCTAGACTCAAAATTATTTTACAGACTTATTCTTGAAGGCTTGAGGATTTTTCTTTCATTCAAAACAGTAAGCCAAAAATAGAAGAGATTTTCATGGGAATTAGAAGTTTTAACTGGAAACCACAAAGTTCAAGCTTTTGGTACCATCGAAGTATTCTCTGAACACTTTTGCTTAACTTTTCTAAGCACAGTCAGTTTAAAAAGAATAAGCAAGAAGCACCCTTTGCAGTTGAAGCACTTTCCCAGAAAGTCCAGGGAACTGTAAAAGTTTCAAGTATGTTCAACAAGATGTATCACTGCCAGTGTTTATAAATGGGATTGAAAGGTCTAACCCAACAAACACAGGCTTCCCTTTTTTTTTTTTTTTTTTTAACTCCCTCTAACAGTACTACAGCATGTACCAGAATTTGACCCCTGCCTAACATCACACATCTTTTACATCACAGAGAATGGAATGAAAAAACAGAATAGTAAGAAAAAAAAAACCACCACCAACAAAAAACAGCTCCTCTTCTAAACACAGTCTTGTTTTAGTGCTCCCATTGTTCATTGGCTTTTCACTTCTTTTTCTTCATTTTCATTAACAGTGTGTTTTTCCTATTTAAAAAGCCTTTTGATTATAATTATGCTTAGATTTTGAATGGCAGGGAGTAATCAGGAGTAATGTATTGTACAAAAAGCAAAAACATGAATTAACTGTATTATCACTCCAATGGGAGAGGTGGGAGAGATTTTTTTCCCCCACATCTAAACCACCTTAGACCTCCTGATCTTTCTCAAGGAAGAAATTTAAAGCAAGCATTTTGTGATTATCTGCAGTTTTGCCTTCACAGTGTATTTTAACGACAATAGGTTGCTTAGTCCTGTGCAGTTTTTCCAGAGCACTGGACTTCCTCATCAGACTGAAAATGTAGCAACCAAATGCAGAGCAGAGTGACAAAGACAACACACAATGCATACAGGGGTTACAAAAGTGGGAGCAAAACTGGGCAGTCAGAGAACTCTCAGAAATTAGTGCTATGTAGTCCTGAATCAAATGCATTTTCAATGAAGCAATATTCCTTCAAATATCCTAAATACAGTATTAGTTGCACTCTCAATGACATTAAGTATGACAAAAGTCATCTTGTTCATGGAAAGTGCTGAGGAATTCTGTGCCAGCTAAGCAGAAGAAAACTCTTAATCTGCTCTTTTAATCTTCTTGGTAGATTCCAAGCAATATAATAACCAGCCAAAACTACTTAGTTATTAAAACTTTACACTGAATCTACACTGAATTGTCTATAGGCTACAAAATTTTACACTGATCTTGTACCAAATGAGAACTGAAGCTTTGATAGCTCTAGGAACAGCCTGAGGTTTTGGTACAAGGGCAGGATTTTAGGTTCACAGTACAGGTTAAAGTTGAATGCTGCTGCTAAAAAAGAAAATGCAGCATGAAATAATTAGCAGTCTTGCTACAATACTATTTAGAGAAGGGTAATCAGCTTCTATCTGAATTAGTAAATGAAGTCACTATGCAACTGGAGGAAGATGTCACTACCTTAAGACATAATCAATGCATGGTTAAAGTTAATACAATGAAAGGGGCTTCCTTTTAATAAAAAAATGAAAAAGACAAACCCTATACTTCTGGAAGAGAAACTGCTTCTGTTTCAAATTCTAACTTAGAAAAAAAAAAAAAAGTGTCGTTTATCAGAAAATTAAAACATAAACAGAAAAACTTCTTTTCCCAAATACCAACTATTCTCAATATATTAGCTAACAAAGTTTTGACAGTATGAATAAAGCTCGTTTCCCAAATATTAGTACAGCTCAAATGCATCACACACAAAGGTGCTATTCTATTGGCTGTTTGGTTTTGAGGGTTTGGGAGAGGGGGCATACTTTCCTTGGTAAGCAGCAGCTTGTTTCTTGGGCTTTAACCAGGAGAAGGTTGCCTATAATAACTTCAGAGCACACAGCTTCAAGGAGACTTAAACTAATCCCTTTCAGAATCTGCCGACACAGCGTGCTGGCTGCTCCAGCTCCTGCTGGATTTGGTTAAAGCAGCTGAAGGAGTTAATTCCCCCCTTCCCTGAGCAAATACCCACAGAAACTGAGAACAGGAGCCGGGGAGGTCACAGCCCAGCGAATCGTCTGTAACCATCACCCCCCCTCAGCAGAAGCTGCACTGTCAACTGCTCCCCTCCCCATCATCTGCCTTTGGGTTTCAAGCTCTGCTGGGGGTCACTGGAGCAGACAGTCAAGGATAACAGCTCTTTAAATTGCCCCAGAACAGCTCACCAGACACCTCAGCAACCTTAGCTACATGAATTATTTCTGAGGCTGAAGCCAACCGAGTCCCAGTGAAAGCACTGCACAAACAAGTAATGCGCTCTTGCTGATACACCTTAATGCCTTCAGCTAAGTCACTTAAACCTTAGTTAGGTGACTCTTGTTTTGTTTGGGGACACCCCTGCATAAGTAATTTCCTTACAGATATCATGAAAAGCAGCCTTGTCCTGAAAGCCACCTGGCTTACACAGTCAACATGAATAAGCAAAATGTACCGAGTTCATTTCTCTTCTGATGTAACCTACTTGGAGAACATGAAAAGTGCACCCCTTTAATATAGCAAGGAAGAAGGCTGAACAGGGATTTTGGAGGCTCCCCAGTACAGAAGGATAAAACAGGGTCTCAACATTAAAATGTTATTTGCAGTTTATGTCCGTCAGAGCAAGAAAGGGTTGGATAAACACTTTCACCAAGATTAAAATACAGTATATGTGCTCTAGAATGATATATTGAAAATTAGTCTGAATTAACTCTGAAGTCATTTATTTCACTGTGAAGAACTTGTGTAGCCTCTTTTTCAAGAATTACTCTACTTTAATCCAATTCACCCTAATCCATTACTAAGGTGAATTATACTAAACTGAATTTTAATACATCATTTTAATTCTGAATGAAAGCAACCCACGCAGAAGTTTAGCACCATTTAACAGTCTCAAATTCATTTTTAATTTAAATGTGACCTCACTGTCACATATGAACAATTCACCTTCACCCATGCTTTTAAAAAAGGCCATGTGAAATTGAGGAGTTTGGCCTAACAACACAGAAGAACAGATCTATGGACACTGCTGTGCTAGGCAGAAAACCTCACATAAGGTGTGCTCACTATAGCAAAAGCAGCTTCTCACTTGGCCTCCTTAAAAGCCAAAGTTTAAAGTGACATGAGTGGTTTCACCTCAGCAAGCAATGGTAAATTCAACTAATAAGACACCTTCTTTGTGGAATAGTGGAAATCATATGGAAGATATCCTCTTCCTAGTAGAACTATGCTCATTAAGCAACAGAAGCAAGCAGTTCAATTCCAAACATAGTTACCTTCATGCTTGACTTGTAGGTTACTTTAAGTTTGTGAGTGAGTTTGCATGAAGAACCATAATACTTCCTGAATTCACAGCTTTAGAGAATTGGGGAGTAAAGAAGAAGGAGAGAGGGGAAAAAAAAAAAAAAAAAAGTGCAGTTATTTCTTCATCTGCAACAAAAACTTTTGAAATGTTTTCTGCTACTGGGCTAGCTGGGAATGGAATGCATCACTTCAAATAAATAAGTAAATAAATCCCATCTGACTTCAGAGAAGGAGAAAAGGTTATGAAAAATGTCTCTGGAGCTGAGACCATTCTGTCTGGCTGAGGCATTTTGAACCTGCATTGGCCTGTCCCCACACCCCACGCAATTGCAGGCCACAGTTCTACTACAATCAAAGAAGTGCTGCTCCTAAGGCACCCCTGGAGGGCATCTAAGCCAAACACCCCTTTCAAAGCTGAACAATCACCAACACTATAACCACAGCCAACGCTGTCTATCGGAGACTGGGAAGCCTCAATGGACAGGGATACCCTGGGGCAGTCTGTTCTGCTCCATCACCCTCCTCCACATGAGCAATGTTTCACAGCATCTAATTTGATCCTCCCAAGCTACAATCTGTGGCCCCTACCCCTTCATTGTACTGTTTGCTGCCATCAAAAAGAGATCAGCTCTGTCATCTTCATAACTGCCCTTTAAGCTCTTCCAAGCTCACGTTAAAATTATCCCCTTACTCCTCATCCGGAAACCAAACAAGTCCACTTTCCTCCGGGTGTCCCCTGCAGATGACACCATCCAGACCCTAATCATCTCAGCTCCTCAACCTCATCAGCTTCTCAACACACTACAGTCTCCCCACATCCTCCTAGACCTGGGAGGAGGGCAAGAGCCCCAGTGTCAGATAAAATACTCCAGAAATACCTCATCAGCACTCTGATCAGCATCATTCCCTCACCAGTAGAGGGAAACAACTTCTTTCCCCAATATATTGCTTACTCCCAGTGCAGCCCAGTATGCCATTTCCTTCGTTCACATAGGAAAAAACCTCCAAAAAAAATGCAAACAAAATAAATGTAAAACAAAAACTGGCTCATACTCAGCAAAGTATCAATCCCAGATCCCTTTCTGGCAGGGCTGTGCCCCAGCCACTATCCCCCCTGCACACAGGCATGGGTATTCTTCGTGTTAAGATTGGCCTGTACACTGATGTTCTTGGTCCAAACACTCTTCATGCCTCCATTCAAAATTCAATTATCAACCCCAAAATATTATGGCTTGCAGTAACACACCACGTGGCATGACCAGCATAAAATAAAGAGATGCCACAACTCTTTGCCATTTCAACAATTGTCCTTATCAGAAACAGGAGCACCAGTCATTCTCCACTAAGAAACTGGTATCAAAAATAAAAAGGCAGCAATAAGTGGTATACACAGTTCTGTTACTATAACATGAATGACAATTATGCTCTTCTTTTTCCCCATTGTGCAAACATTTTTCCATCCAGTTTCATCTGGAACTGTACTTTGAGATCACTAGTTTGAAATACTAGTATGTCCCTGACTCCTTCAGTGAAAACATGCACTGAGAACTTGAGGAAAAAAAGGGGCAACTGGTCTTGAATTTAGAATTTTGAAGAGCATCATTCAACTCATCTATATTTCTAACATGATTCAACTATGGTATAAACAATAACACTAATATTTTGAGTAAGAGCTGGCTCAAAGTCAGTCTCCGCAGGTATTTAAGGAAAAGTGTCAAAGGAATACATTCAGACTCATAAATTAGAGTAAACTTTAAGGAAAACTAAGCATATGCACAAAACTACTTTTTTTGTTTAAAAATGTTGTTTTTTAAACTTTGAAGTGTTAAATTAAAAATATATTACAGTTTTCTAATAGATAAACATAGACTATGGAAAGTTTGCACTTCCCTCATCCCAAAGGGAGATACAGCTTCTCAAATGCTATGCTTTCAGGAGCTGTTGAAATGACAGAGGTAGAACAAACTGTTTTGATATGTCAATAATGACATCGATCCTCTATTGCTTAATCAGAAACCTGATCTGCTTATTACTTGCCCCGTGTAAGAAAGAGGATTACATATGAGAAGAGTGAACTTGACACAATTTGCTTTGCAACGTTAATAAAATGTACAATACCAGTTGTTGTCATGTCTGCTAGAGTAAAATGTTCAAATGGCCTTGGAAGAATCTATTTGGCAACAGAACATTAGATTCCGAAGGAAAGTCAAGGCTATTTACTATGCAAGTGCTATAAGATCATTCCTTTGGCATAGAGAATGCATGTTTATCTTCTTTCCAAATCAGATTTTCATTATTCTGTGTGATATTAATCTCCATGGGGGTGGACACCTCTGTGAAGGTGCAATGGTTCATCTCCCAGTTCTGGTCAATTCTTGTTTTAATCTCAATTCCACATCAGAGTCTTCACACATAGTGAGATATTAATCTCTACAGGGGCAGACATCTCAGATGGCCTTAGCACACAGCTCCCCCTCTTCTGGTCAATTCTTATTTTAATTCTAATTTCCTGTGATTTATATTCCTCTTTCAGGTTTAATATATTCTACTTTGCTCTTCTCAGCAACTCTCCTCTCCCCCTTCTCTGACTCTTTCCAGAGATTTTTCACAGGAAAACTACTAGTTTGATACCTTTCACCAATCATTTACCTCAAAATTATTGTAGGCGTTATTGCTGTTACTGCCAGGTGGAGGTGACACTGCCATCAACACTACTAGCAAACACACTGATAATACTTGCATTTTTAAGGACTAGATTTCTCAGTTTAATATTGTGCAGCATTGCTTCATATAAAATTTCACTTGCCTGTTTCAGGATGGGATAACTCTACAGCTAAGTAATGAACCAAATGTAAGAACATCAGAAATTAAAGTATAAAGCCTCATCACAGACTTCCTGAGTCTCTTGGCATGCAGTCATCATCCTGCAAAATGAGGGGTGTAGTACAAACACACCTCACAGGAACGTGATGAGGTTAATGTATTCCGGGTCTCTCCAATTTTGGTCTCATAATGGGCAACAACCTCAGAGGAGGAAAACAGAACCAGAGATCTTTAGCCTACATGACACACGGACTCAAACATTTTGAGACCATATTCTTTCTCTCCCCATTGATTATAGAGTGGCGTATGCATGCAGCATTTAATTGCTCTTTCAATTTTCCCTGCAAAGTTCCCTTCTCAGCCTGGAAAACAAATTGCTCTCTCATCACCGAATTAACATACAGTCTCCATCTCCCACTTGCCCACCACTTGAAAAACCTACTAGTCAAATGGCTAAATCCAAAGCAGAGAGATGTGTGTTTATGAAAGGGCAAAAGACATTATTTTTAAAATATCACTACTCTTCCAGAGTATATTTCTCTTTTCTCTTCGTCCTGCTGATTTCTATCTACTGTCTTGCAAGGAACCTTCAGAATGTCCTACCTGTTTATTGTTTTTAAATAAGCTGTACCTGTTCTAGGAATTTGGTTCAAAACAGCAAGAAAGTGAATGCCCTGATCGCCTCCATTTACCAAGCATTATTTTGTTTCTTAGCACATGAAATACACCAACACATTTAGAGAAGAACGAACAAGAAGCACCAATTCCAAAATGCTCCAACACTTTGCAGGGAAGCTCTATTGGCAGTTGGTGAACACCAGGAGAATCCTAGGAACAAAAAACTCCTTTTCCCTTTGGAAAACTTCAGCGTGTAGCAGAGATACTTGCCCACAAGAAAAAAATATCTAATCTGAGGCAACCCTTTCTGGCTACACCACATCCACTGGTTCCAAGACCCTCACTTTCCATAACACTTCAGTTTAGAAGCCAGCATCTACTGCGCCAGATTCCCTGCCAATGTAGATAGAGACAAAATTTTCCAAAGAAGCTGTAAAACAAAATTGCCCTGATGGTTACTATAATCACAGATAAAACCGCCAAGATCCTTCTAACCTCTTGCCAAAGTGGCCCATAACAGTTCAAGAGCAAAAAGGCAGTATAGCTAAGTGTGCAGGCAGCCCTACCCAAACATAATTTTATTTTGCCTTTTTTTATTATTTTTTTTAATGTTTCTATACACAGCCAATCAAGTTAAAAGTAAGGAAACCTTCCTACTTACACAGGTGAGTGGATTTTCTAATTCGTCCATTCAAAACTTTTTAGAAAGCAAACTGAATTACACTACAGAACATTTATCCAAGCTCTGACTTCATTTAATGTAACATGCATTTACATTTTCATAAATGGTCCTCATGGCTGTCTGTCTGTTAGCCTACTATCCATTAGCCAGTTTTCAAACAATGATTACAGTCCCTCATTAAGAATATCTTCTTTTCCTATGCACTTTATCTCCTGCTATTTCAATATTTCATCATGTCACAATCTGTAAACTGTGCCTGAGAACAAACTACTCTGTGTCTTAGGTAAACTGATAAATCATATATGAAAGAAACCAAAAATACTCCAGGGAACTTAGAAGTATTTATATGTTTTACCACATACAGACACATTCCTCAAACAGCCACTGGGTCCATTTATGAGCTACATATCAATTACTGAACATTTACATAGAAGATACAATCAATGGTGGTTTATCTTATATACTGCTAAAGGCAAATCCTCTTAATTATAACTTATTTAGACAGAAATTTTCAATATGTGCAACTCTAATGTTCTTGATATTGTTACACTGTCTCTACTTTTATCCCTTCTCCCAAAACAGAAGAAATTCTGAGGTCTGATCCCCCTTTTTTTCTAATTGGGTAATGAACCTCAAAATTGTAAGGAAATAGCAATTTCCCTGGGCCTAAACATAGCCAAAGTAGTCTTTTACATAAGAAGGAAGCATTTCTTTTAAACACTAAGGCCACGTACAGCCTTCTCCTTAATTCTTACACAATGAAATGTAAATTTAATCAGATGCTTGATTACTATAGATGGAATAGAGTAAACAAGCAGGTGAGAGAGACTGTAAAAGAAGGGCAGGAGGGATACTGTCACTAACAAGACAGTCATCTCAGAAAAGGAATAGGAAGTAAACAGAAACCAGTTTTACCTGGATTCCTCCTTGAAGAGGCCTTTTATAATATAGAAAACCAGAGGATAAAGATACTATGATCTGCAAATCTAAAAAAACCTCACACCAATAAAAGAGAGGCTAAGCAGAAGCAAGGAAAAAACTGGAGAATTATCAGGGAAGTTAGCAAAACCCCTCAACTTGCAGATGGGAGCCTGGTAAGTGAGGTTTTAGCAAGAAGGTATTAATACCACAGGTGACTGTGCCAGTTTGTTTTTTTTCTCCTGTTTAATTTGGCAGCCCAGTCAACACACCAGTGGCTGGAACTTTACTACCTACAAATGTCACTGTAGCAAGATGATAATACATGGGTTACTCATGAAATACCAAAAGCTAAAGAACAACAATAAGCACAGGCTTAACCTTCTTTTGATTCTCAGTCCGCCTTCTGCATCTTACAGAGACTAAAATCATCCTCACTTGTGACGAAACTCAACTGCAAGATTTTGCTGACCCTTCTGCTACTTTTCTTCATTACACTTTCCTCTTCAAACCCTTTGTTTTGTTTGCACAGCTACAAAGACTTCTCATTCACATGGCAATAACTGATGCAATGTGGAAAACCATGGAAGAGGATTTAGGATCATTATGACTTACGGTGTTTTTTTATTATACAAACTTTTCTTATTAAAATGTGATCCCATGATCCAATTTTCTTCCAACAAACATGTGACCAGTTGCTTTTCCTTTCAGAGAAGTCCCCTAAAGATTATCAGATGGATTTTGAAGCCATAACAAGATAAGTAATACCTCTGTGCCTATATTTCATAAACCCAAACAAGATTCCATAACATGTTCCCTGTTTTCCAAGTAGTATTCATGACAAGAAATTCTGTAAAACTACTTTTCACTATCGTTATGTTACAAGCTCTACACATGCAGTGCCCAGGGAACAGCATTCAGCAAGAACTTAAGAGTATATGTGAGGTAATAAGCATCGGTTCTGCAGTGTACCTCCAAAGCTGATCAAACTGTTATTTTATTTAGGAGATAAATAAACATTTACCAACTTCAATGACTTGTTCTTATGTCCTCTAGTGACTGTCTCATATATAAACTTCCCAAACTTTAGCATTGTCTTTGGCATCTGCTTCAGTTTCTAGTTGCCTTGCTTTTTTTTTAGGTTGCGGCTCATGATTTAAATGCTTCACATACAAGTGCTGGGGCTGTTTTGTTTCATTTTGAGCCATGCATTCACTTCCACTGGACAGATTTTTTTCTAATCCTAACATCATAGAGAAAGACTGACCCAGAAATTACCAAATGTTGCTTCCAGGTGACAAGTGAAAAATCAGCATTTCAAGATATGGATGGCCAAAATTCTTTCCCTGAAACACAAATACTTGTTTTCATTCCCCTTTTAATGCTTAAACAAACAGAAGGAGATGCTTATAGTTAACATCTGGATACTATCACTATGAAAAGCCATCAAACAGATTATTTCAGTATTCCTTAGGCCTGCAAATGTCATTATTAATCACAAATGCTACTCTTTCAGGTTCACAGCCTCATCATGCAGCCCATAAAGCTCAGACCAAAGATTTTCAAATACATGGTTTCTGTCAAACTGAAACTAACCTACAGACTCTCCTCTTCTGAATACTCATAAAGAACGTCTGTGCACTCTCTTTAAATGAGAGCATAATCTTGCCCTTCCCAAATGCTGGTCACTTAACACAACTCTTTGTTCAACAGCTGACAGAAACTCCAATAAATCACCAGAAGAACTGCACCTTTGGAATATAAACTCCAAGTAATACAGACAAGTGAGCCAGAACAACAACCACACCTAAAAAGCTGTTTAGTGTATCTACTTTAAAGTGTTTAAAACAATCTCTAAACTGAGCCTGGTAGTCAGCTGCTGAGATACAGACACAAACCAGAGAGGCATTTGCTCATCCCTGGAAAGGTCTGCAGACCTGGAAGCACTTCATGCCTTAAACATGACTCAGAAGGAATTGTTAACCTGCCCTGTAGTATTTAACTAAATCAGTATACACAGATTTCAAAGGAAAGGAAAAGAAAACAAAGGAAAGGAAAGGGAAAAAGGGGGGGGGAAAAGTACCGAGAATAGAATAACACACCACGTAAGAACACAACATCCTCCTACTTAGGCAAAGATGAATCAAATTGTAAAACTAACTTTATCAAAGAAGCATCCAAGCTTAGTAACTACTAAAAGAATTGTTTCTAAAATATCCAAATTTTACATTTTTACAACAAAAAGTCATTTGATTGACAACTTCAGTCAAGTTTCAGCCATCTCAGATAAGAAAAAAAAAAACAAAACACAAATCACCTTTATATTCTATGATGTTACAGACATGATCTATTTAGTCTGTGCTTAAAAGGGAAATCATACTTCCTTTCATTACCAAAAACTGACTCAGAAATCCAAATCACTGCACACTGAAGGTTTTGCTTTCACCTGGAAGAAGTCTGTCCTGATTTTATACTTACATATGTGCATCAATTACAGCTTGTTCTATGTATGTATCAAGGAAATGAAGGGTTTTCTTGGGGGTGGGTGCTGTTGATATCTTGTCATACTATCAGAAAGAAAATCTAGCAAGGGAATAGAAAACCAACCCCCCAGATATTTACAAATGCAAGAAACTTGATATAAATACTTTTTGCACTAAAGACCAAACACACAAAGTATTCACAGGCTGGAGAGCAGGCAAGCCTGCAGAATTAGTCTGCAGTTTCTTACACTTGAACAAGTTGGGTGAGGATGCATTACTATTAACAACTAACTGCAAAAAGAGTATTTGTTTGGCTTTTCTGAATTGAAATAGGGAAAAGACTGAAAAGATAATTTTATTACATTTCTGTGGTGAAAAAAAGGAAAGCCTCTTTTACAAAATTTCTAGCCTGAAAAACTGAATATTGAATGCATGAAACAACACTGTCAGCTGAACAAAGACAGATACAGCTAAGTAATTACACAAAGCAACATATAAAAATTTGCTGAAAAGTCTCATGATATTTATAGTCATTAACCATTTTTGAGTAAGGTATCTCTTATATTATGCCTAGCTTCAATTATGGCACAAAACCCTGTAACATTTGCAATGCAACTCTTCCAGAGGGTGGGGGGGAAAAAAAAAGAAGAGGAGGAAGATAATAGTGGGAGTATGACAATCCACTTCTTTTTTGAAGGACAGGGAATGGATTACGAGATGGTTGGGTGGTTGTAGCAAGACGAACCTCTTTTAGGGTACGGCGCTTCAAGGTCCAACCAGGTGTTCCAGCAGAGACTCACGAACAGTGCTCCAAGCCTATAGCCACAGGGTTGACCAGCCTGGATCAGTGCTGTTGCTCTGAGAGCGACTGATCTCTCTGCTGGCTTGCTCAGGAGTGAGCCCCGCCTGTGTCTCAGGCCTCACCTTTTATTGGACCCCTGGTCCTGCTCATGCGCAGTGGGGCCCTGCCCTAATTGGGCACAGGTGGGCTTGACACAAGCTCATGCTCACTGCCTGGTAATTAGTGGCACCTGGTTGCCTTGTTACACTACAGGTGGTTCCATGGATTTAGCCTGGGTTTTTCATTTATTTAATATAATTTTTTCAGCCAACATAGTTACCTCCTCTGTAAAACATGACAGAAAGCACTGAAAAGTTAATACAAGTATTGTCTACTTAAACAAACAAGCAAAACAAACTATGTCTTCTAGCAATATTTAAAAAAGAAAAAACATTTCTAGAAAGGAATCAGAAATTTTAAAAATATAAAACTACCTTCAGTATTTCATACTAGTAAGTTTTAACAAATTGCCCCCTTAAAGCATTTTGGGTATGGTGACAGCAGTCAGCACTGAGAACTTATCTCTGCTGTATGAAGTCATGAACTCAGCCACATTTCTTCAGCACTCTCCTGGCTGATAAGCATTTCACATTTACAAAGAACAGGCCAACAGGGTAACACGAGGAGAGCCAAGGAAACTGACACTCCCTGTTTCAATCTTACTCCAGCTTAATACCACAGAGACGTGATACAGCAATAATGAAGTGATAAAACATCAAATCAGAGCATTTTTCTAATTAATAGCTATGGGGAAAGTCTCCACAAGGTCTTGTAATTTCAATTTTTCACTGTTGCAAAGAAGACAAAAGCAGCTTAACATTTCAGAGCTTAAATAGTTTTTTTTCCTTTATTATGTAAATCCTTAATTCATTTAGAAAGCAACAGGTACCCTAAATCACACTACAGACTTCACTAATAAACAAGACCTGTATTTAGAAAGAAATTTAAAAAACAAAAAAACCAGCAACTAGTAGTTCAAGAAGTCAGCTATCCAGTCAAAATTTTCATTTTCATTATGAGCAGTTTTGAATTCATTTGAACAACAGCCATAATTGCTGTTTGTCACATTTTTCTTCTGGTTAATATTCATCAGTCGTTTTGACTGTTACAGAACAAGTGTTTACATACAAAAGAAAGCGTACGACTACATCTCAGAATAAATTGACTAACCAGCATGTAATAATCAGAATGATCATACCATAATTTAATTGCAGCAGGACTTGGTTTTAAAGTATACAAGTGTCTCATAACTCAGTAGAATTAAGTTCATGCCATGGTCATTGAGAAATGGCTGCTTCTGCTACTCAATTAGTATAATCACACGTTTTTAGTAAATGGTAGCAAAAGTAAATGACTTCCTGGCAGCATGAAGGGTCCAATCTTTCACACACTGGCTAACAAAAATAACCTCATATTAGTTGTAGTAGCGAGCAAAGAATTTAATCTTTTTTACAGCACCAATCCTCAAAAAATTCAAATCCCACAAATCTTTCACCGAATGCATTACTGAAAATACCAGCTAATTCCATATACATAGGATCTTCTTTAAAAGAGCAAATGCTTAACAAGCTCATGCACAGCACCTTCTAGCTTAAAACAAGTTCTTACATGTTAAAGTTAAGTCATGCTAATGTAAAACAGCTTGTTTTGGTTTGTTTTTTCTCCTCTGGCCCATCAGACCAGAGAATCTTTTTTAGACCTCATCCACACTCAAAGGTTTTTTCTTTGTCTGCATGCTTACCACTGAATAATTGAGGGAAAAAAAAAAAAGAAAGAGAAAACAAACGACAAAAAAACACGCAAACCATAAGCAAATATAGCTATGCAAAAAGTCTTAACGCAGTCACAAATTTTAAACCTACGGGGAAATAAATTTACAATTAGGGCTTACTCTGCTAAAAAAGTGATTCAAAGTTCAGTCAGTACAGGACTGGCCCATTACTGTAATATTTGCTGTAATTTTTGGGAGGTCCCCTTTCCTTTTGACAGTGGCCAGCACTTCTTCCTCCTCTATAAGGAGACTCTGGTGTTGTTAATCAGACACTACTGTATCATTTATATGTGATGTTATTACTCTACAGTGGGTCTTGCTGCTATATGCTTATGCTACTAAATTCTTACCCAGATTACAGTTAGCTATTACAGATACTTCAACAAATACACTGATTCAAATTACTGACTGTCCTATCAGTGCTTTAAGGATACACTTCTCAAATTCAGCCTTCTCAGTTCTACAACCACTGTATCTATGAACAGAAGAAATTACATCGATTAACACCTTCTTGGGACTTTTTGTCCACAGTCTTTCAAATAGAAAAAGAAATTTTCCAGCACTGTTCCATTAGTTCATTGTTTTCATAGTAGGTAGTATATTAGATCCTGTTGAATATCTTTAGACTTTTTAAGATAAAACAGTGCAAAGGTGGTCAAGGCAAAGATTCAGTCATGAGACCAATCACAAAATAGTTTTAGATCACCAAATAGATGGCTCCTAACTGAAATCCATGCAGAGGTTTTTTTCCCAACTTCTATGGAAATAGCAATCTCAGTAAACACACCTAAAAACTTCCATTGTTTCAAATTCACTGATCAATATTTAGCTTTTATCTTTCAATAGACAAATGCAGCTTTTTTTACAAATAAATGTATCAGATAAGTTTATTTCCACAATTTTAATGGTTATTAAGAAGCTAAAACACTCAGAAGGAAAAAGCATGCCACCAACATTTCCTTTGGAAGTCTGAGGGTATACATGCATGCATTTTTAAAAAACCTACAACACACAGCTGTTCTTTAAAACACATACTCAGTGTTTTGAGGGCTGAGGCAGCACATGACTTTTTTGTTTCCTCATTTAAACACAGCACTGAGTTGGCACAAATACCAATAATTTCTTGTTTAGGATAGATTTCAGCAAGTTTTTATTAGTTTCTCGTATTTATAAAACGTACAAAAAGGCAAACATGACTTTACTACATAGATTCCTGGTAAGAGCTGGCTGTAAGTGACTTTAAACTACCTGGAAAACATGCACTGTTTTTGACTTCAAATTGGGTAATTTGCATAGTTTTAAACTATGCAGTTAAATGTTTGAGGTCATGGCCTTTCTGGCCTACAAAATAAGGTGCAGCAAGACCTTATTCTAAGCCAGATGCTACAAAATCCTTACTAATGCCATTTACCACTCCCCAGCTGGCACACCCTCGCCATTTCTCCTCTTCCACCCACATCCACACCTCATGGGCAATCCTATTTAAACACCCCAGGGGATGGGTAAGGACAGATCACATGGGGAAAAAAGGTGAAACTTCAGAACCTGGCTTTAAACTGGTTCCTGCTGCACCCTGAATTGGGTGTCACAATGTCCTCTAATTCTAGCCTGGTATCTAGGTGTTACCTCCTCCAAGCCCTCTGCTACTCACCATCACACTTGCTCTCTAAGCACACTTGCTCTCACTAAGTGCCATTAATAGGCCCCTTCCTGCTTATACACTGATCTAATAAATGGCTTGGCTGTCTACTATAATAAAAGAACATATTTAAGCCAAATTTATTCAAAGATGCACGTCAGGGAAAGAGATGCTAGCACTTCGTCATTGGTTTGTGTGCCATCTCTCAGAGCTTAGCCTCAACTTCCTTCACCCAAACTCCTCCAGCTCCAGAGGGAGCACCAAGCCTCTCTTCCCACACCTCTCCATGCCCTCCTGCATCCTCCTCTTCATGAATGAAGTGGTACAGAGTGTAGAGCCAACATGACTCAGAACACTGCAGTTTCACCCTACATAAGCTGAGCTGCAATTACAGCTTGTTGTCAAACCAAGCCATCTGACCATGAACCCTCATATGCTTTCAAATGTATGTGGCCATACACCTACAAGTCAGATAAACTGACTGATCAAAAGAAAACTAAACCCGAGCCCCATCTTTCCTCAAAGAAGATTCACACCAAAGCTGAACCAACTTACCCACAAGCCACATGGTGGCCAGATCTAGAGCAGGCCATTCAGGTGATGGAAACGCCCCCTTCTGTGGAAGTAGTAACTTACATTGGCTTAATGGCATTGGCACATTGTAACTGAAGCTCCAAATCTGAATGCACATTTGTGGGAGCAGCACTAAAGAGGCATCTTTTGTAGTGAAATGAGGCAACCAGGTGCCACTAATTACCAGGTAGCGGGCATGAGCTTGTGTTAAGCCCATCTGTGCCTGATTAGGGTGGGCCCCCACTGCGCATGAGCAGGACCAGGGAGCCAATAAAAGGTAGGCAGTGTGCCTAATCAGGCACAGGTGGGCTTAACACAAGCTCGTGCCCACTACCTGGCAATTAGTGGCACCTGGTTGCCTTATTTCACTACAATCTTTCCATGACAATAATCAACTATGACAGAGGAGATCCCACCAGCACATGAAAACACAAGGTGTGTCCTGACTGACGCAGTTACCAAGACTAAAGTAATCATTTTGGAAGCTTTCTATTACACATTTAACATGAACTGTATAGCAAAAGGAAGAACAGTGATTTCACCAAAATAAATGCTATTGTAAAACACAGCTGACACTTTGTGACTTAACCAGCTCCCAAGAGGTAAGGTGACCTAAAGATCTTCCAGCTAAAGAGGTCATACAGTGACAGACTCCAGAGCAAGCAGCAACTACACAACGTCATTGCAGATCTCTGAATGTTAATCCAGATGTTGCCAATCTTTACATGTAAGAGAATAAATTCTTTTTCACTCACTTGAGTCAACAGCATTTCAGAAATAGTAGATAAACCACAGCAGTAAGCATTGAGCAGGTTGACTCTCCCAGACATCCAACACAAGGTCAGAGGTCCTTCAAGACCCTTGCTGAAAGTTCCTCCAGCACCAGAAGGGCCAGAGAAAGACTCCCCCCTTTCCAGGTGTCCTGCTGCTCACTGAGACAGCCACTCCACAGACCACCATTTAACTGCAAGATCTGAGCTCTTCCTGTAATGAAACAGTCCCATAAAATTGTCAGCTTGCTACTAAGAGCAGGACAAATGGTCAAAAAAGCAAGGCAACTGCCAGGAGCAATCACACTATGGATAGGCAAGAGAAGAGAAATCATTATTAAGCACTGTATAAATCCATCAGGCTGCTGTCTTTTGAATACTCTGAGTAACGTAGTGGAATTGGAAAAGAAAGAGAAGGCTGGTTGAGGATGAAAAAAGATAACTGGAATAGGACCTTTATAGCAAGTGGCTACAACCTGCCTTTTCCAACTAGAAGACAAACCAGTGAGAAAGGGTAGAAAAATCCTACATGGCATGAAGAGAGTAAATTGAAAGCAGTTATTAACCATCTCTTAATCTCTGGAGCTGGGAGATATTCAGTACATCCAGCAACTTAAAAAAAACAAAGAACTATAGCTTCTTTCCACACAACATACAGACACACAACTTTCATTGTGACAAAGTGAGGTGAATGCTAGAAGCAATACAGGCTAAAAGATGTTATTAGGCACAATCATAGTTACAAGAATCTACTTACAATAGTAAATGCCCACACACTGTCTCCATGGAAAGACAACGTTTAGAGAAATTCACTCGCCTTGCCAAAATCCCTCTCCCATGAGCACTCACCATCAGAGACTGGATAGAGGGCTAGGGGAACCTCTGCCCTGATCCTATGCAATTTTTTTACCTGTCCTTTTCTATTTTTTTAATCATTTTTAATTACATTGAGTAGATCTTAGATAAGGGCAAAACATCTACCTGGTATAAGATGCACTGTTTATATCACTAGTGAACCAATAAAGCAGCACCATGTT